>NC_089179.1:3368205-3437087 GCF_947507565.1 Oscarella lobularis | reverse complement strand
GGAAACTTCGGTGCTTTTTGCGGATTGATGGGATCCCCGTCGGGAGCCCCTCTCGACCGCTGCTGCTCGCAAGCACTTATCGCAGCTTCTTTTCAAAGCTACACTGTGGCTGTGCGCTACAATCACTGGGTTTAACGGTTTCGTAGAAGAGTCCTGCGGTATATACATGCAGCGAAGCGTTCTTCACAACAACTCGCTTCCAAACCCATCTGGCGAAAAAACGCGCTTTCAGAAAATGCTTACGTGATGTTGTCCTGCCATAGACCACGCGCGATTCACTGTACAGCGACGAAAAAAGCGATAGAGGATTGATCTATGATTGAAGGAGCACCAAGCGCATGCGCAAAGAGCAAGCGTTGAACCGGCCGAGTCACCTGTTCACCGGAGAATAATCTCTGGTGCTGCAACCAGCACTCCGTCGTCTCGTGAAACTAAATAATCGCTATTTATTAAATCTGTCAAACGAATCGGGTCCTCTTCTCGTAATATCGATACGAGAAGCATTCTAGATCGTTTGGCATTGTCGTCGAGAAAGAGCTTCTGCAACTCTCCCAAAGTTATGAGACCCCCGCAATAAAGACGCTCAAGGAGAGCGGAAGAATGGGAAACACGTGTGTGTACCATCTCTCATCCATTCTGGAACGACACAGCTGCAAAGTTGTCTATTGTTAGAGAGGCGGGGGCTAAGAGCAGCGTAGAGATTATCATGTGAACGCGATTGTCCCACACACACATTGGCCTCGCCCCGTTTTGGAAATGAGTACCACGTGCGTCCTGACTACACGCCCGTTCTGGAGAAACGTAATGACCGGCTCACGCCTTTCTCCGACTAAAACATTTCGACGTCCAACTGGACAGTTTCTACATTTGATTACCGATTATATTGAAAGAGGGGGAGGAGGAAACGAGGGCGGAATTTTTTCTTACTGTACTACAAAAAAAAAGGAGAAATTATTCGCGTGTCGTTCGTCGCCTGGACTCGACGAGCTTCTCCTCGACGACAACAAGACGCGCGACGTGCGTCGAGGCGACGAGCTGCGCGCAGGCGCTCGACGAAACGTCGACGCACGAACGAACATCAAGCCGTTCCAAACGCGGACAACGTCGAAAATATCCAACCGACTTATCAGTCAAACGACCGCATCCAGACAAATTCACCGTCGCGACGGCACGACACAGACCGGAATTCGTCGACAGAAGCGCATCGATCCCCTTATCGCTGATAAACGAACAATAGCTTAGATCGAGCCGCGTGAATCGGATAGGCGAAGCGGCGGCGAGAAGCGCGAGCGATTGATCGGTGATCGCGCTTCCCGTCAGACGCAAATCGACGAGCGACGACGCGTTCTTAATCGCCGATCCATCGGAGTCGAATAAATCGCGAATTGATCGATCGTCGAGACCGTCGATCCAGCCGAGATCAAGTGACGTCAGAGCGGCGGGAAATGGTTCGCAGTGAAAAAAGGCGGCGAGAATCGACTTGGGACAGCCGGTTAGACGCAGTTCTTTGAGACTCGCCACCTTGTTGCATATCCATCGTAGTTGACGTTGCGTCACGCCGCTCCAGCTTAGATCTATGATTTCCACGCGACGTCGTTTGAGACAGGCGAGTGTGTTCGCCGTGATTGTTTCCTTGCGTGAGAGATCGATTGTACGCCAGAAGGTCGGTCGCGACGACCAGTCGCGCCAGGCGCGACACACTCGCATGCATCGGCTCAAGTCCGATTGAGCGAGATAGGCGAAAACGGCGACGAGACATTGACCGTCTCGACTCAACGGTTCCATAGTCGTAACTGTTGGCGTATTGCGCGCTCTCGGAGCTCTCGGTTGACGCGGAGGCGATGGGTTGCGTTCCCAGTTTGGATTCGGAGGGGTGTAGGTTAAATGATCGGTTGGAGTCGCTTGAATTGTTTCTTGACTGTGATTTGACTGTTCTGGCGTTGTCTGTGCTGTCGAGTTCGGATTCGCGCGTTTGGGTATTTTGAATGAAGTCTGAATATTCAGAGATCTCCTCTTAGTGCTTTCTTCTAAGAGTCTCTTATGATTTACCTTCATTTTCTGAGCTTCTTCTAGTTGTCGAATGACTGGATTTCTTCCTCGAGACGCCTATGCAAAGACACTTCGTATATTGAGTTCTCTAGTACGTGTACTAACGTTTCGTGATTCGCGACGACCGAGGCTGTCTCTTCCCTTCTTAGATCGTCGTTTATCAAACGCCGATTTCTCTTTCTGCGCACAATCATAATCAAAATAACGATAACCAAAAAAAACAACAGTGCACCTTTAACCGCTGCGCAGCTGTAGTACTTCTAGTGCGATGACGATTATCCTAGAAGAAAATCTCTAATAAGAGCCCTCTAAAAAAGATAAATACATACCTTTATTAATGTTGATGCTTGTGGTGAAGCCCAGTCTTTATTCCGTTCTCGCGAAGCGTTGATTGCCGTTGGTTCCGTCGTCGTCGTGCCGCCGCATAGACTCACGAGGTCATCTGGTGTGAGATCGGCTAAACCTTGAACTGATCCCACCATCAGATCCAACGCCTCTTCGTTGAAGTCGAACATGTCGAGTTCAGAAAGAGCGTCGGGACCCGCGGAACGAGATTTAGCCGAACGCGGCGTCCGACCAGTCTTTTGAACCTTAGCCTTGAAAAAAAAATAATGATGATGATGATTAATAATAAAAACGCAAGTGTAGAGAAAGAAGGTCACCTTCTCTCGACGTCCTATTGCTGGCATAGAATGCGATGAAGATGACGAGATAGAAACGTCAGATAGCTCCTTGAGAAATCACGATGCCCCGTTTTTGAGGTAGAGAAGAAATCGCTTACGTCAGACGACGTGTCATCGTCGTCATACGACGCCTCCTCTTCATCATCATCCTCGCTATCACCACTGTCTTCCTGAAAAAAAAATAAACAACAATAATAATAATACTACATAAGGAAAAAATATAGGCATACCGTTTCCTCAGTCGTCTGACAATTCATCTAATAAATAAACAATAAATAAGTATCTCATGAGTTGGGTCTCAATCTCACATTCAAACACTTTCTCTTCTCGCACGCCTGTCGCAATCGTCCCGTCCCGCCGTTCTTCGGCATATCCAAGCAATAGCGACACTCGCGACACTCGACCGACAGACAACCGACGCATTGCCCGCACCGATTCCTCCGCTGCCGAACCTCGCGCAACGAATGCGACGCTGAACCCCGCTTACGTCGACGGCCGCCGCCGCCGCCGCCGCCGCCGCCGCCGCCGCCGCCGCCGCCGCCGCCACTGGAAGCACGCGGCTTCGGCACGTACTCCGCGTCGTCGCCGTCACGCGGAAGATTAGTCGCCGCCGCGACGACGTCGTCGCGGCGGCGAACTCGTGCCGTCAACTCGCCGTCGTCGTCATTTTGACGACGATCGTCTTCCGTAGACGCCTTTGTACGCTTCGCTTCGGGAATACGCCAGTAGTAATGATCGCTGAAGCGTTGCGACGGCGAGAGCGAAGGCGGAGGTGGAGAATCGTCTCTGACGCTTCGAGGTTTCTAGGAAAGATCCTAGTGAATTAAACTAACTTTCTCTCTCTCTCTCTCCTTTTACCTCTTCTCGCAATTCTGATGCCATGTATGTTGTCAATATTTGATATCCGTTTAGAAGACTCTAAGACGTTCTTGTCTATTTTCCATCGTGAGGATACATACCTTTTCTTACTTTTAATCGGATTAGGAGAGCTTCGGGGTCGCTGATCTCCGTTGGGACTCGCTTTCGCCAGAGCGGCGTCCGTTCCATGCGGAAGAGCAACGCGGCTAAGCCTTGAATCTCGTACAACGAGAGACAGTTGAGCAAGGCCGCCGCACTATTGTCCGGTTTCCGTTCGAGCGACGTCACGTAATCCTTTATGACGTACCACATGATCTCGACGAAAAACGGATAGCGAAATTTAAAAGGAACCTATGCCAAAGAAAAAAAGAAAACCAATTACAAGCGAAAAAATATATGATTATGTAAAACCTTAGTCCTATCTTCTATATCAGAAACAACGAGTTGCCCTTCAATATTAAAACTATGCAGAAAATTGCCCCCAAACACGAGACTATCCATGGGAGTATACACGGCATGAATCCAACCTATAATCAAATTAAAACATAATTAAATTAATAAAATTAATTGAATAATTTGATTAATTCGAGTAATTATTATTGAATTATTGCCTGTGGGTATCATGAACGTGTAGCCCTCTCGCAGTCGAACGAGACCGCATTCGTTGACGAGATCGCCGAGAAAGACGTCCTGTTGGCGACCCGATTTCACCCACTTTTCGTAGATGATAAGATTTTCCGGTGTTGGAGGTATAAGCCAGAAGATCTAGAAGACGTCATGAGTACAGGGGGGGACATAGGAGTACCTTATACCTTTTCTCCCCTTAGTACGTGATACCATACAGATGTCCCTCCGAAATCGATGTGGAAATCCGTGTACGAACCGCCGACGCTCATTAGACAATATCTGCCGGACAAAGACTTCATTAGATAATCCATTGAATTTTATCTCATATAGTTCTCACTTTTGCACTTTGGGATATTTCATATTCATCATCTGATTCGTTCCCTCCGTCTGCTCCAGCTTCAAATCGTGCGGCCAAACTTTGTCGACCCAGTCTATTAATCGAACCTAAGAAATACAATATACCCTATAGTATAATCAGCTATCTTTCCTAGACTGAGTTTTCGTGTACCACTCTTGGCGATTGGACCAACTGATCCATAGGCGTCTGACTGAACTCGAGACTTATGACGTTGAGCAGACGCGAGCGCTTTCGACTTCGATAATAGGCGGCAAACTCCTCCATCGCCATTTCCAACGCCTGCTGCGACGAAACGTCCATGACGTCAATAATCCGTCTATTGCCTTAGTTAAATAAAAAAAATAAAAAAAAATTTTCGACGAAGACGAAGGAAGGGAGACTCGAACTCGCGCGTACCGACGTAACACTTGACGTCATCGACCGAGAATTGTTTATTGGGCATTCTAAGAAGAACAACGGAAGCCATAGAAAAAAATGTCAATTATCGATATTTATTCTCTAACCTCATGTCCAAGCCCTCCTTGTTGCGAAAGACGAGCGGCGAAAAGAAACCGTTCCGTCGAACGTAATCCAACGTAAAATCTATATGAACATATATATATATTCTTTTTTAATTTCGTCGCTTCGCGCGTCGTTTTCGCACCGTTTCCCGTCATGTAGCGAACGAATCGCTCCGGAAATCGACCGCTCGTGATTTTCGTCTCGACGTTGAAGGCGCGCTTCGACGAAAGACCTTCGATGTACTCGTTCAGTTCCGGAACGTCGTCCGTGATCGTTCGGCGAGCGCCGCGCGATCGCTATTTGCAAAGTAGACGTCAGGTGCATGCATTCGACGCCTGCGAGTCGGTCGAGCGATACCAGTTGCCGA
The DNA here is from genome assembly GCF_947507565.1 of Oscarella lobularis. Lineage (NCBI taxonomy): Eukaryota > Metazoa > Porifera > Homoscleromorpha > Homosclerophorida > Oscarellidae > Oscarella > Oscarella lobularis. Next base: position 3,431,644 of record NC_089179.1, on the reverse strand, counting down.
TCTGAAGCGTCGTTTCTGATCATTTTTTGAAGCTGCTAAAGTGGGCATGCGCAGAGGGCGACACGCTGGTGAGGTCATTAGGCACGTGACGCGTTGCAAATGTCTTCGAAGAAGTACGATCACTTGGCGTGGAATAGCCTGTGGCTGAGTCGCGCAAAGCTAAAGCAGTCGAGCCAGACGTCAACGCTCCTATCAGGATTCGCAATGGTAAAAGACTCGACACATAGGGGCCCACTCACCGTCTTACGCGACTTCCTCCCCTTCTTTCGAACGGAAGCCATGCAGAAAATTATTTTCATGACCTTTAATTAATTAACCCAATTAAAATTAATCTAAGTAAAATTATTTAATTAGAGAATTTATATTAAAAAGTAAATCTCTCCTCCCTCTCTCTCTCTGACAGGTTGCCATGGTAGAGGCTGACTTGCCCTCGGACATATCAATTCAACTTCTAATCGCATTCGGCGTGACGACGACTATTCTAATAGGCGTTCATCTATTCGCTTTATTGATATCAACGTGCATACTGCCGTACGTCGACGCGGTCGGCTCGCGTCACACCGTCGACCCGGAAGCGGTGCGCGAGTCGCCGCACAAGCGCCTTCACAAGTACATCGAACTCGCGTGGGCGTTCTCCACGATTATCGGCATCGTTCTTTTCATGTTCGAATTGGGGATTATATGCTGGATTAAATTCGCTCACGTCTACGGAGGCAACGTCGTTATGAAGCACGTGAATGGGACTCTGAGTGACGACGAGAGCTCGGCGTCGAATCGTTGGATTGCCGCTCTTGTTTCTAGCGTTGTGCTTGGCGTCTTTGTCCTCGTTTTTCTCGTGTTTGCCGCGAGATTTTACTATTTCATCGTCCTGCATCGATACGAGGTGTCGACGAAGGCCATGTCCGAGTTGCAGGCGTTGAAACAGAATCTCGATGTGACGCCAGATCCGAATGTAGTCAATGATGCGAGTCGACGAGACTTTGTCGCCGTCGACTTGCACTCAGATCGCAGTTCATACCATGAAGCTATTGACAACCTTTGAACGGCAGTGCTGTGCTAATTTGGAGGGCTGCCTAGATAGAGTTACATACTGTATATACTTGTAGGGTATGCAATTGAAATAAATTATTTAGAAATTGACCGTGCGTTATTATCACTAATAGATGGACCTATTCGGCGGGATTACGAGTGAGTGAGTGTAGCAGGGATACAGTACTAATTCCCTGAGTGTGGGGCTGGTGGGAGGGGCCTCGGTGGGAGCAGAGCCCTAGGTGGGAGGTACCTACAGGTAGTTCTAAACACGCATGCGTAACGCTCACGCATGCGTAACGGTCACGTCTTCGCTTTCGAAAGTTCCTTTCCCTTGTTCGTCGCGTTGACCTGCTGAAAATGAGCTCTGCTCGAGATAGCGCGTTTTCTAGTTCCGAAAATCTTTCCGTCGAGGGTTCGTACGTCTGTAGCTCTAGCTAGCTTTCCACATGTTGATCGTTGACGACTCAAAACGGCCTTCTTTTCCGCAGACTCAGATCAGTTGGAGTTCGCCTTTGCTGAAATGGCAATCGATCGACGGCTTAGTGAGCCGAAGGAGGTGGAAGAGAGAAAGACGACGGCGGAAGAGAGAAAAATGGTGGCGGAGATGGAGGAGAAGAGAAGGAAGATGGCGAAAGAGATGGAGGAGGAGAGAAGGAAGGAGAGAAGGAAGATGGCGAAGGAGATGGAGGAGGAGAGAAGGAAGATGGAGAAGAAGATGGCGGAGGAGGAGGAGAAGAGAAGGAAGGAGATGGAGGAGAAGATGGCGGAGGAGGAAGAGAAGAGAAGGAAGAAGATGGCGGAGGAGGAGGAGAAGAGAAGGAAGGAGATGGAGGAGAAGATGGCGGAAGAGGAGGAGAAGATGGCGGAGGAGATGGAAGAGAAGAGAAGGAAGATGGCGAAGGAGATGGAGGAGGAGGAGAGAAGGAAAATGAGAGGGGAGAAGAAGACAGTGAAAACAGAAGGTGAAATGAGTGGGGAGTATATTTTATCCTCTTTAGTTAGATGTTATTTCTTAGTTCCACTGCAGATCTTAATCCATCCTACAGCAGCATATCCACCTTATCCGTGGTTTTCCCGGATCGAGCTTCAGTGCCAGTCAAACAAACGAGATGCTAACTATCGGTGGTTCATCAACAATAGGGAGGAGCCGTCTCTTTGTGACAGTTCAATCTGCGTGCATTTGACTAACATGGGTTACGTGGGAAAGTATCATTGCGTTGTCGAGTATAATGGCGAAAGACGTACGTCAAAATCAACCAAGGTCGATGTTAAAAAAAGACAGGAAGTAAGTTACGTTATCATGGCGTGGTTTTGTTATGCTATAGTTTTTATTTGTAGCCTACCGCTACTATTATAAGCACCAATCAACAAGAACACGACTCCTACGTCAATCGGTTGATTTCTCCTGATGCTTTTGCGCCTTTATTCGTTCGCGAATTCGCCGAGTTTCATCAAACAGAAAGGAAGTGTGCGTCTTTGGCTAGACGACTTCTTGAAAACGATTTCAGCATTGGCTCCGAAGACTCTATTCAAGAAGTTCTCCCAGATGCATTTGAAAAAGGAATGCCGCAGTTCCGTGTGAAACCCCAAAGTGTGGCAAACATAAAGGACAGTGACGTATTGGTTGTCAGGGGGGCAAAAGCGGACTTAATCTTTGAAAGTCAAACGGGGGAGCTGGTTGGAGCTTCCGTGTTCAAACCTCGGCCCATAGAAGGGGATCTGTCTCTTGAAGCAGTGAGACACTTTGATGTTCGAGCCCGAAAAAGGACGTGTCCAGGCATACCGCTTCCTTGCTTTCTGCCCATTTTTTGCGGAGATCATTTCCAAATTTTCGGCGCAACGTTTGTTTCGAATATTCCAGCGCCTCCGGATCCCGACGCCGTGCCAGTCCATCATCCCGATGTCAGAATTGCCTATGAGCGTCTCGACAGCATGGTTCTGAGTCTACTTCAAATAGACTGTTTGGCTTCAATGCTGGGAAAGCTGGAGGATGGAATGGAAAGGCTCGCTGCGCGGGCTGAGTCTCCCGTAAGTCCTTTTCCGTGGATCAAAGAGTACGGAGATGTGCGGTTTGAATACGTTCGTCAACTGAAGGGGATGGTATTTAAAGCGAAGGAAGAGAGCGGTCAATTCGTCGTCGTGAAGTTTGTCCGAGGCGAGTACGGAGAAGAAGCACACAGGCATTTTTGGGAAAAAGGATTCGCCCCGAAATTGAAGCATAGCGAACGAGCTGCCGTTTTTGCCGAAAAAGTTGTCTTTCAAGTCGTAATGAACATCGTTCCAGGCATTCCACTTCACTACATTCTGGAGGATGTGGAATGGGGAAAACAACCGTCGGTTGACGTATCCGTTCTGCGCCGCGGTTTGGAAAAATTGCTCGACGTGATTCGCGATTCTCCCTTTGTTCATGGCGATCTGCGTCCCGTGAACATCATCGTCGATTCTCATGGCAATTTGTCCGTTGTGGACTTCGATTGGGCGCGAAAAGAAGGAGAAGGATTTTACTCGCCCAGAGTTAATGCTGAAGCGAAGTGGTTCGTCAACGCTGGCCGTCACGTTCAGAAAAACGCACTCATTAAAAAAGAGCATGATATTGCAATGTTGAAAGCAATATTGGACGCACTACCTAGTTAATTTTGTAGTACAGTATATAGTTGTGTGTGTAGGGTAGGGTTAAAATTCTATTATTCAAAAATTGAGTTTAGAAAATAGTTAAAATTCTACTATTGAAAAATTGAGTTTAGAAAATTTAGCGTGCTTTAGCAAAAGAAGATGTCCGAAGAGAAACGCCGACTTCACGTTCTTCTACGTCATTTAGCGGCGCCGAAACCGATTCATTGTTCGGGACCTCTGTCTCCCTACCGAAAATCGACGTTCCGTCCTCGCGAGATGCGCGTTCTTCTCTTCGGCGAAGAAGTCGTCGAATTCGTCGATCGCGTCTGGTCGACCCTCGAAAAGGACGCGCTCTTCGCGCCCGTCGAAGACGAGCTCTCCAACGCCGACTATCGCGCTTTGACGTACAAGCGATGTCGTCGTCTGCACGAATACGACTTTCTCGACGGTGTCGATCCGCGCGCGTCGCCGCGTCTCGCTCACGCCTTGAATTTGTGCGTCGGCGCTCTCGATTGGGGCCTGAGCGCCATGCACGCACTTCATTTCAATGTGCGTACAGTGTACACCGTAGGGGGGAATTTAGAATCTTTGGGGGTTTTGTTGCAGCTCTTCTGTTCGTTGATTTCTGGCTTCGAGCATCACGAAGAACTGGCAGAAAAAGCGCGTAACTTTGAGGCAAGGTTTAATTAAATTAATCTAATTAATTAATTGGATTAGTTAATTGGATAAAATCTGTGTAAATTTACGGTGTGTTTATTTGAAGGTTATTAAAATTAAATTTTCAAAAGCGATTTTGTTTCAATTTCTTTGTGGATGGAAATGAGTGTTGGGGACTAACCTCTCTCTGTCTCTCCCCACAGGTTATTGGCTGTTTTGCTCTGACCGAATTGAGTCACGGAAGTAACACTCAGGCGATGCGAACAACGGCGACCTTCGATCCCGAGACAAGCGTAGTCTCTCGCAATAGACTTCCTCTCGTTATTTCTATAATACGTTCTATACAGGAATTTGTATTGAATACTCCTCATTACGAGGGAACGAAATGGTGGGTCGGAGTACTCGGCAACGTAGCGACGCACGCCGTCGTCTTTGCTCAGCTGCACACGCCCGACACAAAAGAGAGTCACGGACTCCAGTCATTTCTCGTCCCACTGCGTGACCCAGTCACCTTGACGCCACTTCCCGGCGTGCTAGTGGGAGACATCGGGCTCAAACTCGGGCAGAATGGATTAGCAAACGGGTAAGACATAATTATTGATTCTTTGTATACGAACGCTATATCTCTCTCTTTATCTAGGTTTGTTGCCTTTGACTCATTGAGGATTCCTAAGGAGAATTTGCTTAGCAAGTATGACTTGGAGGGGGGGATTTAATTAATTAATAAGAGATGCACTTCTATACTGATGAATGGTTTTAGAATCGGTCGCATATCAGATGACGGAAAATACGTCTCCAACGTCAAGGTTCTTTTATACATACACATCAGTGTTGACTTCATTCATTCTCTAAGGACGTTCACAAGCGACAGGCAGAATCGATGGGATCCCTGTCGACTGGTCGCGTTTTCATAACGGGCATGTCCTGCCTGAATCTCGCCATGGCAACGGTGATCGCAATAAGGCAAGAGAATATAATCATTAATTAATTAATTAATTAATTATTCTATTTTAGATATTCAGCCGTTCGACGTCAGTTTGGCGACGACGGCAAAGAGGAATACCCCGTCATCGAATACCAACTACAGGTCACAAATACTTAGTATTATTAATTGAATCGAGACTTGATTTATTTCCTTTTAGCGTTGGCGTCTTTTTCCCTACTTGGCGTCCGCCTACGTTCTCACGTGGATGAGCGAGACGATCTTCACGGATCTAATTGCCTGTCGCTTGGAGCAAATGATTGGCGACGAAGACAAGGCAACGGAAATGGCGAAGGAAATTCACGCTATATCGTGTTCAAGCAAGCCGCTCGCCGGATGGACGGCGCGCGACGCTATACAGGAGTGTCGCGAAGCGTGCGGCGGACACGGATTTTCAGCCGGTACTTTGAGAAAAAAAGCGAAATTTTATTTTATTATTTACTTTTTTTGTTTTCTTAGTTAACGGGTTTGGGAAGTTGAGAAACGATCACGATCCGAATATGACGTACGAGGGAGATAATAACGTTATACTGCAACAGACGAGCAGCTATCTCCTATCCGTCTATGATCAGATACTAAGAGGTGAGTCACTTGGATGGTAGAGATGATGATTATGATTATGATTATTATTATTAGTAGGCGAGTCTTTTGTCAGTCCTTTTCATACCGTTGATTTCATTAATGAACACGGGTTGATTTTGAGACGGAAATTTCATCCGGATGACGATCTGTTGCGAAATCCTGAAAGTACGAAAGATATATTGTGTGGGTCATTTTTTTTGGATTCTTCTCTCTTTTAGTTTCCTTGCGCGCTTTTCAGTGGCTCGTCTGCTATCTTCTCAAGGAAAGCCGACTTCGAATTCAGGAGGAACTTGCCAATGGAGTGGTATATATGTATATGTATGTTAGTTGATTTTTTTTCGATTTCTCTCTAAGAATCTATTCTGGGCCAAAGGGAATTCACAGCCCTACTATTGTCGATCCTTATCCTTGGCTTATATTCGAGTCAGTTTTCGATTATTGTCCAATTTTTATTTTATTTTATTTTAATTAGTGTCTCTCTCTGCAACGATTTATTAATCTTTGCGTCGACGACTCGACTCCCTCTCATTTGAAGCCGACCCTTCGACGACTCTGTTGTCTCTACGGACTTTATAGCGTGGAAAAAGAAATGACGTCTTTCTACGAAGGAAATTAATGATTAATTTATTTTAAGCTAAGGTGACTTTCTCTGCTATTAGGCGGGTTTTGCTCGGGAGAAACTGCGGCTAAGTCTGTGAAGAAGTGCATTTTAACTCTGTGTGACGAGGTTTGAATTTGTCAATTTTTTTCTCAGCGATTTATGTAATATTGGTTCAGCTGAAAAGCGAAGCTGTTTCGCTTGCAGATGCGCTGAGCCCTCCTGACTCTATTCTCAGGTCGCCTATAGGAGCCAGTGACGGCCAGGTAAAAAGTCCGAGTCGAAGACATCTATGATACGTATACACGTTGAAGGTGTACAAGAGGCTCTATGGCTCAGTACTCAGTCGCCCCGGTGCCTTGTCTAGACCAAGTTGGTGGCAAGACGTTTCAAAGACCTGTTGAAGAAGACACGTGATAGTATCTTTGTTTTAATAAATTATGTCTTTTGTTGTGCACATTTACAGTATTTATCTTTGTGCACATTATTTTTTATTAGCTGTGAATACCAGGTGACCACGTGGCTTTTTCGGTGATGTAATACAGTACCTAACTACGACTGTCGTCTATCCGGGTAATCCCGCAGAATCTACTCGGTAAAGCGGCCTCCGACGAGTTAATTTTCGGTTGTAGGCACGTAGAAAAGGCGTTGAAAGCGCGTCGAGAGTTTCCGCTTTCATATCTATCCCTCATTCTGTTCTGCTGAAGAATGAGCTCTCCTAAAGAAAATTCTAAAAGGAAGCGCGCATCTTTGAGTGTCAAAGATGGCTCTGCCAAGGGTTCGAAGCTTTCCCCATTGTCGCGACATACCTTCTTTTCACGGATAGTAGAATCTATCCGTTCTCTTTTACGTAGACATGGATAAGATGACGGATGACTTTGATCAATTGAATGTGAAGAAGACGGGTCGGCCTAAGGAAAAGGAAGCGACGCCCAAGACAGGTGATGATGATGACGTGTTAAATTGGGACTACCTATTCCATTTAGTCTCAGGAGAGGAGAAGGTGGAGGAGAAAGTGAAGAAGGAGGACAACGACGACGAATCGTCATCGGTAGAGGAGGATGAAGATGACGAAAATCAAACGGATCAGACAGGTAATATGAAATTATAATATATTCTCTTTAATTATTAGATTTTGTCTCAGGACAGAAAGAGGACAGGGAGGACGGTGATATGAGTTGGGACTACATATTATTCCCTTTAGTTACATTTTGTCTCAGATTTACTGAAGATCACAACGCATCCTTCGGAACTTCACGATGGGCGATCTTGCCATTATTATTGGCTGGATAAGATTGAGCTTCAATGCGTTTCGAACAAGCAAGATGCCGCCAAGTATCAGTGGTCTATCAACGGTAAGGTGGAAAAGTCCCTTCGCGGTAGTTCGATCTCCTTCAATTTGAATGACATCAAATACATTGGAAAGTATCGTTGCGTTGTTGAGTGGAACGGCGAACGTCTTGAGTCAAAATCAACCAAAGTCGTTCTTGAAGAAGTGAGCTACGTTATCATAGCATAGGTTTTAGTTCAATACTTTCTATTTTTAGCCTACCCCTTCTTTGATGAGCGCCAACAAAAATCATCACAACTCCTACGTCAAACGGTTCATTTCTTCTGATTCTTTTGCGCCTTTGTTTGTTCGCGAATTTGCCGAGTTTCATCAAACAAAAAGGAAGAATGAGACTTTAGCTAGACGATTTCTTGAGGAGGATTTCAGCGTTGGTCCCGAAAAAAATATTCAAGAAATTCTTGGAGAGGCATTTAGAGCCAAAATGCCACAGTTCAATGTGACCAGCCTGAGTCAGATACCCAAGTGGACCAACGAAGAGGCCACGGTGGTTGCCAAGAAGGCAGTAGCAGACATAATGTTTAAGGCTAAAAATGAAACGGGAAGGCTCCTTGGAGTTTCTGAAATCAAACGTCGACCTATGAATGGAGATCCGTCTATTCAAGCAGTGAGATACTTTCATCTACATGCCCTACATGGTTCAGGCATAGCTCCTCCTTGCTTTCTTCTCGTCTTTGTCGGAGAGCGTTTTGACATTTACGGTGCAACGTTTGTTTCAGCATCAAACGATTGTGTCCCCTTGAATGTCAGGGATCCCGATATCAAAATTGCCTATGAGCTTCTTGACAGCGTGGTACTGAGCTTACTGCGTATAGACTATCTGGCTTCAATGCTGGGAAAACTGGAGCACGGAATGGAAACGCTCGCTAAACCCCGCGATGTGAGTCTTTTTCCGTGGATCAAAGAATATGGTCCGTATGGAGATCATGTGAAGTTTGAATACGTTCGCCGAATGAAGGGGACAATGGTATTTGAAGCAAAGGAAGAGAAGAGCGGTGAGCACGTTGTTGTTAAATTTGTTCAAGGTGTATACGGAAAAGAAGCGCACAAGCATTTTCACGAGAAGGGATTTGCACCCGCATTGAAGTACAGCGAACGAGTCCCTGCTTTTGGAGCCGAAAATGTTCTCACTCAAGTCGTCATGGAATTCATTCCAAACGTTGTTTCACTATCAGAGGAGTTAAAGTTAAAGCGACCGTCAGTTTCTGTACCCTCTCTGCGCCGCAGTTTGGAGAAGTTGCGTGACATTATTAAGGATGACGAATTTCCCTTTGTTCACGGTGATTTGCGTCCCGTGAATATCATCGTTGATCGTTTGAATAGTGCTGTGTTCGTTGTGGACTTTGATTGGGCGCGTAGGAAAGGAAAAGGGTTTTACTCTCCCAGAGTTGACTCTAAAGCAGGGTGGTTTGCCAAAGCTGGTTTACATGCTCAGAAAAACAAAGAGATCAAGAAAAAGCATGACATTGATATGTTAGAAGCAGTATTGAAGGAGCTAGAAAAGTGACTTACAGAGGAGGAGCTAGAGGAGGAGCTTTTAGAACAGCAAGGGTGACTGTAGGCGTAAAAAGTATATTTAGCCCCTTCAGACCCTGGCAGACCCTTCTCATTTGAAAATGTGACTGTGTATTTTGTCGTACACACCTTGTTTGTGTTATTTTTGCTTTTTAAACGTTATCTTTTATTATTTGTGATGTTTTCTTCAAGTATTTTTTATTGATGTTTTCCTCCTACAGTAGCACGTGTGTTCGAAAGCCCCGCGCGCGTTGTCGCTATAGGATTCGCTCGTAAACACCTACGTCATCACCGAATGGCGTCTCCAACGCCATGACCCAGGATCCCCGTCTTCCCTGGCTCACGATCGGCTCCGACGGGCTCTCGCCCGCCGCCCGATCTCGATCGTCGCGATCTCCTTCATCGTCGACGTCGCTCGCCGCTCCGAGCTCGGGATTCGGCTCGCAGCATTTTCTCCAGCGTCACCAGCGCTCGCGCGCGAGCGTCTACAGCTCTCGCCCGTCGAGCGGCTACGGATCGTTCCACTCCGTCGACGTCGAATCGACGCGAAGACCGAAATCGGCGCCTGTAAGGAGCGGCGATGGAATTTCGACGCTACGACGTCTCACGCGTCCGCGAACGGGATTTCTAGTAAGTGGAACAGCGTTTCGAGTCTCTTTTATTAAGATATATCGTTTGTGTAGAGATTTTCGGGGCCTCGGCCCACGATTCAAGATAATTCGGTGAGTACGAGACTTTTTATCGCTTTTTTCTTCATAAACTACGTTTTTCTTCTAGAGAAAAGTCGAAGGTCCCGTCGAGTACTTGTGCTTCGTGAAGCCGGCTGTATTACACGAGCGCGATAAGCTAAAGAAGCCCAAGTATAGGTTCGCCCCGCCCCCTCCCCCGCTCCCGCCCCCGCCTCGAGCCACGAAAACGGAGAGCAAACCGACGTCGCACGTCTCGTTTGCTTGGATGGAAGAAAATGTCGCTAATAATGACGATTTGGGCGGCGCGGAGACGATTAGCAGCGATTCTGAAGACGGTTCGATGAGAAAATGGTTTCTACCGGTTTTTTGACTGAGACGCGTTTTTCTTAGACGATCGACGTACGCCGGCGAATTTTTCCGAGTCACTGCAACCCGTGCTCGAAGAAGACGATGACCTGTCTCCCGATTGGCATCCCGTTCGTTTTGAACCTGAGGAGAAAGATGAGGAGGAAAACGAGGAGGAAATAATCAGCGTTGAAGATTTGGATGACGTCAGAGAAGACGAAACCCCGGCTGTCATTGAGGAGGAAGAGAAGGAGGAGAAAGAAGACGAAAGCAAATCTGTAGAAGTCTTACCAACGTACGTAGATTCTGGAACACTTGCTCGAAACTCGAACATCGCATATTTAGTATCGATATCAAGGAAGAAGTCAGAGAAGAGCCTAAAGTGAAGAGAAAGTAAGAGAGAGAGAAATATTTACTACACACAAGTCATTTTGTTGTTTCAGGTTTGAACGGAAACCGAAGAAGGAAAAACAACAACAACAGCAAAGAAAAACGGTAAAATAAAAAATGAAATACATTTTTATTTTTAATTAAAATAAATAATTTTTTGTACGCCAAGGAGGCAGCTATACATAAGAGAAAATGGAAAGGAGTTCCCAAGCTCGAAGACCAAGAATATGAACCTCCAGAGGTTTAATTAAATAAATATATAACACGTGAGGGTATTAAATGTAAAGGCGTTTATTTTTAGCTCAAGCCTCTGGAGCCTTGGCTCAAACATCGCTTTGCACTCTCGAAGAAATCGTGTCGGTTTGAATTGCCAATGGATATGAAGCTTCTTGAAGGTGAGAATTTATTGTATCACTTTGGGTTAGTGAATATATGATTATAGATTTGTCTCCACTTGAATATCTGAAACGCTTTTCGGTCATAAGGCGAGGAACATGAGAATCCTTTTTAGCTTTTTCTAATTAATTATTTTAGTGATAGAAGGAGGTCGTGGTACTCCAAAGTGTTTAGAATGATTGATCGAGCTCGTAAGCGTAGCAACGGAATTTTAAATATGACGGTACAGCAGTTAATCAATTATTTCCTTTCCCTATTTATTCTTCATAAAGGAAGTCGAAAATGCCTTGATGGAAGTCCACTTTCATTCGTCGACGAAAGAACAAATCAAAGACGTTTTTCAAGTAGAAACAGAGTTATTTATCAGTTTAGGCTATTTATCTCTAATGTCCAGGTGGCTTCCATTGCGGCCGACATGGAATTTAATAGAGAGCAATTTTATGGCCTTGCTGCTCTATCTGAACGACTCCTTGTAACTTCTTTCTTGTACGAGTTCAAAAATGTTTTTCTCCTTTAGTACTTTCTTATTTTTTCTACTATAAGGTCATATAAGGCAGCGGAGGATAAGGGGGCGGAAAGGGACGTTCTGGAGACGACTGACTTCGAAGCCATCGATTGGAAATTGAAAGGAGTCTCGGTTATAACCACTAATGTGATATTTATTTCTAATTAATTAATTATTATTTTAGGTACATCCGGATTTGAGGCGTCTCTTCGATCAAATACGTTCATAGATGAAATTCTCTTTATACGCTTTTTTGTACAGTTTTTTTATTTTTATTTTTTTAGCCCGGTGCATACGATAACGGAGATTAAATAGAGTCGCATGTTCCATGCACGTGTCTCTCGGAGATGCGTGCGCACGACGCAAGGAGTGACCCAACACGCGGACGTCGCGCTTTCCTCTCCGACGTTCGCGACATGGATGACGACTCCAAACGAGCTCTAAATTCGTCAGATAATGAAGTACGTAAGGTAGAACGAAGTGGGGGGGCCCTCCTTTCGTCGGCGACACCGCGACTCCTCGTGCCGCCGCTCTAGCGAAGTTTCGAGGCTTCCAGCTCTTCGCTCTCCCAAGTTACCACTTTAATGATTGATTAATTAATTAATTTTATTAATTAATTAAATAATTTATTTTGTTTTTAGACTTCTTTCGAAAGGTTCTTTGCTGTCTTTGAAGCCCAAAGGCAACTTAGGGACGCTTTACAGCAAGTCAAGGTCGTAAGCGACAGAATGACGGAGAGAGTGCGGGGATTGGTGGAAAAGGCCGACGAATGGTCATCGACATTAGAGAAATTAGACGATTTCAGGAAAGGCCTATACGAGCTAGTGGATGATGCTTTCGAAATGCGAGAAAAATTAGAGAGATTGAAAGAAAAATGTGACAGATTTCGAGAAACTCTTGAGGCGAACCAATTTAACCAAGATGTTGACGAAATGGCGAAAGACATAGATCACTTGAGGACGAGTGTAGACGAAGTAAAGGTAATGGAAAATGCGCTCGGACGATGAGCGGATGAAACGCGTGCTTCTTTTCACGCGCGTACAAGTAACGACACAATGAACGGCTTCGAGTGAACTATATTGTATAAATTGTGTTAATTAATTATATCACGTACTCCTCGCGTCCACGTGGTTTTGCGCATGTGCCGTGTGCCATGTGCTCGCTTGCGTCATAGCTCCGGAGTCCGAGCTTGCACCACACTGCCTAATGTACGTTCAACGTCTCTATTCGCGACGCGTATCGAGCTATTTCTGTCTTTAGATGGCTTTTTGTCCAACAATTTGCAGTGACGCGACCGTGAAGTTTCGAAATCCGAGCCGAAAATGAATTTCGATTGTCTTGTTCTGCAAACGAAGACGTCTCCTACAAGTGGTGGTTTCGATCTTCTGCAGGGCATTATCCATACGTTATTAATCCATCCACCAGCGTCGACACTCAAAGGGAATTGATAGTACATGTAGGAAATTTAGCAAGAACTAATGGCTACTACTTCTGCGTAATGAAGAACTCTATTTCAAATGATATTGCTGTATCACAACTTGTCTCTGTTAATACTTCCGGTACTGATGTAATGATGTTACCTATACGTTTTTGTTTTTTATTCAAAATTTAGGGGTACAGTATCCCAACATGACTGGAGAAGATCCTCTTTCTCAACCGGAATCTTGTGCAACTTCTACTGAATACTCTATTCCAGGTAGCGCGGGTTCTCTCGCTCGTCAGTTAGAGGCAAAGAAGGCAAGTCGATTCTTCTTTTATGTTCCTTTTTTATTGTTTTGTATGTAGGCAAAGATGGAAATTACTCGACAGGTAACGAGTTTTGTTCCACCGACTCTTGCATTTGTATTTTTTTCGTAGACCTGCTCTTCATCCATAGCTGGACGAAATCGTCGTTTTAGGAAAGCAATATTGCACGAAGAGGCAAGCCGAATAGATGCTCAAATCTTCTACAAGCTCTTCAAGGAGATTAGCACTGGAGACTACGCGCAGGAAGATCCATTGGTTTCTGAAAAGTCCGTAAAACGGTTCAGAGCTGCCATGTCAGTGACGGCTGATTCGACCAAACTATCTGATTGCCTTTCTGACTTATTTCCTGAGCTTCGAGTCCATCATCAAAGGCCTATCAATCGAAAAAGCGGACATGCAAAGGATCATATAGACGCAGCTGCTGTTCTGAAGGATAATGATGATGAGGCGACACGTATTGTAGTTCTCTTGGGAGATAAGAAAATCGATACTGATCCGTTTGGCTCTGGACGGGCCCAATTACACAAGTGGGTTAGGGTAGGAAACATATTTCTTCTCTACATAAAAAGGGGGTTTACTAGGGAGTATGAATTGCTTTGGAATGAAGACCTACCGTTGTCTTGCGTGTGCCAAGGAAGTTTCCCGTGTCTGGGTCTCGAGATTAATCCTTACAAAGCCGTTTTGCATGGCTTTGTGATGTGCGGCGAGCGCGTTCTGCATTCCAAGCTTGCAGCCGTATCAGATGAAGCAACGGATGCGATATTCCTGACGTTTCTGCGACGTCTTCGCGGAGGAGTTCTAGCACTCAAGAAGGAATGGGAGCGATTGGATTACGAAATGCCCTTTCTTGATTATCCTCAATTTGTTCCTGACAGGTTTGACGATTCCAAATTTGCATACCTTGTTGATCATTGTAACTTTAGCTTTGAAGCCTATCAAGGTTTATCTTGTGGCTGTCTTTTGAATGAGTTGGCGTCAAACGCAGTGTTTGAGTGCCTAATATCGACGCACAAAGAAGAAAATTTTGCTATCAAATTTATTTTCGGTAGCTTAGCCTAGTGCATTCTTTTACTGCAGTATATTGGAGTCTTTTTTTGCAGGCCATGATGGCAAGTATGGGAGAGATGTTCACAAAGCTCTCGCCTCAGACCAGCTTGCCCCGCGATACCTGTTCGAAGGAAAGGTGCCTTTCCTTGAGTCTCGTCCGACGTGCTATGTCGTGATGGAGGCGGTCTCATGGAGAAGCCTCGAGAGCTGGCTGAAATCAAGTGATGATGCATTCCCCCCAGGAGAGGCTATTATTGCTAACCTCCAGCGCGTTATCAACGTTCCTCATAAAAATGGTCTCGTGCACGGAGACTTTCGTCCGTCCAACATTCTTGTCAACGCTAAAGGAGACGTCAAAATCGTCGATTTTGATTGGTCTGCCAAGGCCTCAGAGAAACGTTGCTATCCAAAGCGTCTAAATGGAAATATAGTATGGCCCAATTTGCCAAAAAATTTCCTTAAGGAAGTTGATGATCATTTCTTTTTTGCTTCGATTAAAACCCGAATTAGAGAGAGAAGCAGAAGCAGCAGGTAACATGGTGGGTGTCAGGATCTTTTTGGTGTGTTGTGTGTTGTTTCAGTCTGTTCCAATTTTTTTCTTTCAATTTGTGTATTGTTTCTCTCAAATTCCTTCCATAGTCTATCGCTTTGCTAAAGGCTTTTTTGAGTGAAAAGCTGAGGGGAAAATAAATTAGCCGACCATAGATAAGCTAGCTGCAGTGGAAACATCATTCACATAAGATAGTCTCACATAAGATAGTCACTGGCAAAGACGAGATACAGATGAATTAGAATGAGTAGTGAAGCGCTCTTCTGTTGAGTGAGTTTTACTGTACAAACCACGAAAAGATTTATGTATAGATTGTGTTAATTACCAATTTTGGGTCCACGTGGTTTTTGCGCATGTGCAATGTGCCATGTGCTTGCGTCATAGCTCTCCGGAGTCCGTGTTCTAGCTTCTAGGGCCCGTTCTGCTCGCACAAACTGCCTGACGTACGTTCGACGTCTCTGTTTGCAACGTGTATCGAGAAAGCTAGCTATTTCTGTCTTCAGATGGCTTCTTGTCCAACAATTTGCGACGAAGCGACCGTGGAGTTTCTCCAAGCCAGAAACGCATTTCGATTGTCTTGCTCTGCGAATGAGGATGTGTCCTACAAGTGGTGGTTTCGATCGTCGGACGAGGAAACACCATACCGTTACGTTACGAATCCCAGAACCAATGTTGACACTGAAAGGGAATTGATAGTCAAAGGAGGAAATTTAGCCAGAACTAATGGCTATTACTTCTGCGTAATGGAGAGCTCCACTTCGAATGATATTGCTGTATCACAACTTGTCTCTATTAATACTTCCGGTATTGATGTTACCTCCGATTTATACGTTTTTTGTGTATATTCAAAATTTAGGCGTACAGTATCCTAACATGACCAGAGAAGATCCGTGTGTTCTTCCTCTTTCTCGTCCGGAATCTTGTGCGACTTCTGCTGAATATTCCGATCCACACAGCACGGATTCTCTCTCTTGGGAGTCAAAGGCAAAGAAGGCAAGTCGACTCTTCCTTTTATTTTTATTTTTCATTGTTTTGTATTTAGGCAAAGAAAGAAATTACTCGAGAGGTACTGAGTTTTATTGCACAGACTCTTGGCTTTAATGTGTTCATAAACGTTTCATAGACCTGCTCTTCATCCACAGCTGGAGAAGATGAGCGTTTCCGGAAAGCAATATTGCGCGAAGAGGCAAGCCGAATAGATGCTCAAATCTTCTACAAGCTCTTCAAGGAGATTAGCACTGGAGACTACGCGCAGGAAGATCCATTGGTTTCTGAAGAGTCCGTAAAACAGTTGAAAGCTGCCATGTCAGAGACGGCTGATGCGAACAAGCTATTTCTTTGCCTTTCTCGCATACTTCCTGAGCTTCAAATCTATCATCAAAGGCGTATCAAACGAAAAAGCGGGCATGCAAAGGATCATATTGACGTTGCTGCTGTTCTTAAGGATGATCAGGATGAAATGAAGGATCGTATTGTAGTTCTCTTGGGGAAACACAAAACCGATCCCAAGAGGAAGTTCTCTGCACAGGTCCAATTACACAGGTGGGTTTAGGAAAATATTTCTTCTCTACATGAAATGGGGTTTAATTAATAGGGAGTATGAATTGCTCTGGAATGAAGACCTGCCGTTGGCTAACGTGGACCGAGGAAGTTTCCCGTGTCTTGGTCTTGAGACTAATCCTTTCCAAGCCGTTTTGCATGGCTTTGTGATGTGCGGCGATCGCGTTCTGCATTCCGTGCTTGCGTCCGTAGCAGGTCGAGCAACGGATGCGATGTTCCTGCCGTTTCTGCGACGTCTTCGCGGAGGAGTTCTAGCGCTCAAGCAAGAATGGGAGAAATTCGATTACGAAATGCCCTCTTTTGATTCTCCTGAATTCGTTCCTGACAGGTTTAAAGATTCTTCTGTATTTGCATACTTGTTGATCATTGTAACTTTAGCTTTGAAGCCTATCAAGGTTTATCTTGTGGCTGTCTTTTGAATGAGTTGGCGTCAAACGCAGCGTTTGAGTGCCAAATATCGACGCACAAAGAAGAAGAATTTGCTATCAAATTTGCTTGGGGTAGCTTAGTTTAGTGCATTCTTGGACTGCAGTATATTGAAGTCATATTTTGCAGGCCATGATGACGAGTACGGGAGAGATGTTCACAAAGCACTCGCCTCAGCCCAGCTCGCTCCACGATACCTCTTTGAAGGAAAGGTGCCTTTTCTTGAGTCTCGTCCGACGTTGTATGTCGTGATGGAGGCGATCTCGTGGAGAAGCCTCGAGAGCTGGCTGAAATCAAGTGGTGTGGCATTTCCCCCAGGAGAGGCTGTCATCGCTAACCTCCAGCGCGTTATCAACGTTCTTCATAAAAATGGTCTCGTTCACGGAGACTTTCGTCCGTCCAACATTCTTGTCAACGCTAAAGGAGACGTCAAAATCGTCGATTTTGATTGGTCTGCCAAGGCCTCGGAGAATCGTTGCTATCCAAAGCGTCTAAATGGAAATATAGTATGGCCCGCTTTGCCAGGAAGTTCCCTTAAAGAAGTTCATGATCACTTCTTCTTTGCTTCGATTAAAACCCGAATTAGAGAGAGAAGCAGAAGCAGCAGGTAACATGGTGGGTGTCAGGATCCTTTTTAGTGTGTTGTGTGTTGTTTGAGTCTGTTCAATTTTTTTATTTCAATTTTGTGTATTATTTCTCTCAATTTTCTTTCATAGTCTATCGCTTTGCTGAAGGCTTTTTCAGTGAGAAGCTGAGGTGGAAGAAAATTAGCCAACCATAACCATAGATAAGCTAGCTGCAGTAGAAACATCATTCACATAAGATGTAGACGAATTAGAATGAGAAGTAAAGTGCGGTTCTACAAATCACAAAAAGATTTATGTATAAATTGTGTTAATTACAAATGTACTCCCATAACGCGGTTTTTGCGCATGTGCAATGTGCCATGTGCTCGCTTCTTGCGTCATAGCTCTCCGGAGTCCGTCGTTCTTCTCGCGTTCTAGGGCCCGTTCTGCTCGCACACACTGCCTGACGTACGTTCGACGTCTCTGTTTGCAACGTGTATCGAGAAAGCTAGCTATTTTTGTCTTCAGATGGCTTTTTGTCCAACAATTTGCAACGAAGCGACCGTGGAGTTTCTCCAAGCCAGAAATGAATATCGATTGTCTTGCTCTGCGAGTGAGGATGTGTCGTACAAGTGGTGGTTTCGATCTTCGGACGAGGAAACACCATACCGTTACGTTACGAATCCCAGAACCAACGTCGACACTGAAAGGGAATTGATAATCAAAGGAGGAAATTTAGCCAGAACTAATGGCTATTACTTCTGCGTAATGAAGAGCGCCACTTCAAATGATGTTGCTGTATCACAACTTGTCTCTGTTAATACTTCCGGTATTGATGTTACCTATTTATACGTTTTCGTGTATATTCAAAATTTAGGCGTACAGTATCCTAACATGACTAGAGAAGATCCGCGTGTTCTTCCTCTTTCTCGTCCGGAATCGTGCGCGACTTCTGCTGAAGATTCTGATTCAAGCAGCACGGATTCTCTCTCTTGGGAGTCAAAGGCAAAGAAGGCAAGTCGATTCTTCTTTTTTATATTCTTTTTTTGTATTGTTTTGTATTTAGGCAAAGAGAGAAATTACTCGAGAGGTACTGAGTTTTATTGCACCGACTCTTGGCTTTGTATTCATGCCACACTTCATAGAACTGCTCTTCATCCATAGCAGGACGAAATCGTCGTTTTAGGGAAGCAATATTGCGCGAAGAGGCGAGCCGAATAGATGCTCAAATCTTCTACAAGCTCTTCAAGGAGATCAGCACTGGAGACTACGTGCAGGAAGATCCATTGGTTTCTAAAGAATCCGTAGAACAGTTGAGAGCTGCCATATCAGAGACAGCTTATTCAACCAAGCTATATCATTGCCTTAAAGATTTATTTCCTGAGCTTCTAGTCGATCCACATAGGCGTATCAAACGAAAAAGCGGACATGCAAAGGATCATATTGAAGCAGCTGCTGTTCTGAAGGATAATGATGATAAGGCGACCAGTATTGTTGTTCTCTTGGGAGTTAAGAAAATCTATAGTGATCTGATTGGCTCTGGGCGAGCCCAATTACACAGGTGGGTTTAGGGTAGGAAACATATATTTCTCTGCATGAAAAGGGGTTTACTATAGGGCGTATGAATTGCTCTGGAATGAAGACCTACCGTTGTCTAGCGTGGACCAAGGAAGTTTCCCGTGTCTGGGTCTCGATATTAATCATTACGAAGCCGTTTTGCATGGCTTTGTGATGTGCGGCAATCGCGTTCTGCATTCTGAGCTTGGAGCCGTATCAGATCGAGCAACGGATGCGGTATTCACGACGTTTCTGCGACGTCTTCGCGGAGGAGTTCTAGCGCTCAAGAGAGAATGGGAGCGATTGGATTACCACATGTCCGTCCTTGATTATCCTCAATTTGTTCCTGACGGGTTTGACAATTCCAAATTTTCATGGTTGTTGATAATTGTAACTTTAGCTTTGAAGCCTATCAAGGTTTATCTTGTGGCTGTCTTTTGAATGAGTTGGCGTCGAACGCAGTGTTTGAGTGCCGAATATCGACGCACAAAGAAGAAGAATTTGCCATCAAATTTATTTTCGGTACCTTAGTTCAGTGTATTCTTTGACTGCAGTATAGTGGAATCTTTTTTTTGCAGGCCATGATGGAAAGTATGGGAGAGATGTTCACAAGACACTCGCCTCAGCCCAGCTCGCCCCTCGATACCTTTTCGAAGGAAGGGTGTCTTTCCTCGAAGGAAGGTGGTCTTTCCTTGAGTCTAGTCCGACGACGTTGTATGTCGTGATGGAGGCGATCTCGTGGAGAACCCTCCAGAGCTGGCTGGAATCAGGTGGTATACTTCCCCGAGGAGAGGCTATCATTGCTAACCTTCAGCGCGTTATCAACGTTCTTCATATAAATGGTCTCGTTCATGGAGACTTTCGTCCGTCCAACGTTCTTGTCAACGGCAACGGTGACGTCAAAATTATCGATTTTGATTGGTCTGCCAAGGCCTCGGAGAAACGTCGCTATCCAAAGCGCCTGAATGGAAATATAGTATGGCCTGCTAAGCCAAACGGTGTCCTTAGAGAAGTTGATGATCAGTTCTTCTTTGCTTCGATTAAAACCCAAATTAGAGAGAGGCAGAAGCGACAGGTGTATTAGTAACAGACAGTTTGAGTACAATGAAATGATTTATTCTGTTAGATACATATTCCCACTATCATGTGACGTATAAATTGCATTTTGTGCGCAAGGCATCACCCCAATGCTTCAAATCGGGGCATGGGTTGCGGGGGTAATTAATTTTGGGCCTTCTTGAGTTCGTTTCTCCAGCTGCAGCTTAGTCCGTAGAGCTGCCACTGCACCATGGGGCCAGGAAATCAAAGGTCCACCTTGAAATGCCTTAGTCTTCTCTTTCTTCCTACATGTGACGTACGTACTTGATCGAGAGCGATCTGTTAGGACAAATAAATAATAGTGGATGAATAAATAATAAGAAGCATTCCTCGCGTTAAGTCTATCGCTCTCTTCCGTCTTTCTTTTGACTCTTTTTTGAGCAAAGAGGCACTTCGTCGCTGTTCATCCGGGTTTGGAGACACCGACACCGAGCGATAAAATCGAACACCCATCGCGTTTGTGTCGCGAAACAGCGCTGACAATCCATTACCATAGAGTTTCACAACAGTTTTATTTGATACAAGAAAGAAAGAAATGCTGCATGCACTCGATCGCTCGCAAAACTCCTTCCAATCGTTCCTTCTTCGATTTGATCGTTTCGTCTTCGTTTTCTTGAGCCTTTTCGTCCACATTTCCACCTAAAAAAATCCCGTCGTTCCGTAGTCGATTTCTTGAGCTCTGTCGTTCACGTTTCGGTCGAAAAAAGAAGAAGATTCGTCTCTGTCGATCTATCTTCGTTTTCTTCAGCCTTCTCGTCCACATTTCGCCCTAAAAAACAAGGAGATTTGTCTCTGTCGTTCCGTCTTCGATTTCTTGAGCTCTCTCGTCCACGCTTCCACCTAGAAAAAAAGAAAAAAATTAGTATCTGTCAAAAAATCGTCGTACGTACCTTTTTTGCTGCGTCCGTATTCGCGCTATCCAGGCTACACCGCGCGGAGGTTCGGACGCTTCGTAGCCCAAGGCAGCCACCGCAAAAGCAATGGCCACCCGTTCCAAAAAGTGTCGGGCGAGCCACGACGTCATCAGCCACCCCACCGGTACCCGCCTGGATGAGAGACGGCCCCTAATACCGTAGTCTCCCGGCGCGGTGGTACCAAAAAACCCTTCGGTATGTGTTCCTGAGAAGAACCGGGGCTACTGGAAGTGGAGAGCGGTCGACCACCGTTTGTAGGAGTCGACAGTAAAGACAGTGCATGCCGGAATCGAAGTCTCCTGGGTCGGATTATCTTTGGTCTAATCGCACTGTCGGGTGAGAAAAGTGCCGGCAACCAGGCCGCTTGCAACACCCCCTCTGGGCCGTACTCACTCGAGCCTAGCGTGAGTCGTGCCCATTAGCGACAATAAGACCGCAGTAATCGCGAATCCCAGTGCGTTGACCGAGGCCGAAGCCCCCCATTGCCCTGCCTACAGGCTCCGGCACGGCGTTATACCGTGGGCTACGCTGAGTCAACTATCCAGACTTGCCTTTTGCCAAATCTCCCGGGTCGATCCGTCAAGGACGAGACGCAGCGAACCGCGACGCATCCACCCTCTGCCGCAACTGAAGGAAATTGGGGGCGCGTGCTCCTTATATACTATGACCCCGCCCATCGTTCTGATTGGCTTGCTGGTTTCCGCTCTTCGTGCTCATTGGCTCTTTTGAGAGAAGGTGTCAAAAGGCAAACCGTTTTCGATTCCGGTCTGACGAAATATTGCATAACGATTTCGATTAGAGGCGACACATATCGCACCTGCATCGAGCAAGATGGCGGAGAAAACGTGGCCGCGACGAAACGAAAACGCTGTTAGGAACGTCTTTTCGTTGTATTTCGCCGCTCATTTCGTCGCACGAAGATACGGGCGTACGATTCACGTGATATCGAACGATCGACGGGAACGAAGTTCGTTTCGAGGCCATTCGCGACCGAATTCGAGCGAAACGCGGCCTCTTCTACGATAAATACGAAGAGAAGGAAGAGCGCAACTCGTCAGTCGCTCGGAAAATCGAAGGAGAACGTCGAACGAACTTTGCGAGCTAAGTAAGGCCTAAAACGCTATTTTTTCTGTAAGGCGAATGCAGTTTTACGTCTAGACGCGTTCGAACGTCCCGGTTCGGCGGAAAAGGCAGTCAAAAAACGAGAGCGAAATTGGTATAAAAAAAAGAAACGTGTTGGAATTTATTATTACGAAATAGAGTAACTTTTGCATTTTAGACGAGTCGATTTCAGTCCGA
Organism: Oscarella lobularis; assembly: GCF_947507565.1. NCBI lineage: Eukaryota > Metazoa > Porifera > Homoscleromorpha > Homosclerophorida > Oscarellidae > Oscarella > Oscarella lobularis. Next base: position 3,409,229 of record NC_089179.1, on the reverse strand, counting down.
CGTAACACTTGGAAAATTTTCGGCCCAAAAGAATTAATTAATTAATTAATTAATTAATTGACATGTAAGAAATGAGATTTCTACCACGAGTCTCTTTTTCGTGAATCAGTAAACTTTCTCTCGTTTTCTCTTGAAGGTCAATTTTCTGTATCGTGGATGGAAATAAAGCTTTCGAATGAGTTCTCACAGTAAGCGTTTCATTGCTGTCCTTTACCTACTATAAATTATTTAATCCAGGAGGCCTTGGATTGTCGTGTGAAATTGCTTTGCCAAACGCGTGCTCGTTTTCACGAGAATAACCCAGAGAACAAAGGCAATCGCCAAGTCAAAGGAGGCCGTTGGACTGAGAGTCACTTCGTCGCTCTTCTCGCTCTTTGGATCAGCGTAGCGACGGTGAGAAAGCTGATCACGGCGACGCACAGCAGTCAGGGTGTCTTTCCTTGAATCTCGTTCGACGACGATGACGTTGTATGTCGTGATGGAGGCGATCTCATGGAGAACCCTCCAGAGCTTGCTCGAATCAGGTGGTATACTTCCCCGAGGAGAGGCTATCATCGCTAACCTTCAGCGCGTTATCAACAAATAAATAAATTGTCTCGTTCACGGAGACTTTCGTCTGTCCAACATTCTTGTCAACGCTAAAGGAGACGTCAAAATCGTCGATTTTGATTGGTCTGCCAAGGCCTCGGAGAAACGTCGCTATCCAAAGCGCCTGAATGGAAATATAGTATGGCCTGCTAAGCCAGAAAGTTTCCTCAAAGAAGTTGATGATCATTTCTTCTTTTCTTCGATTAAGACCCAAATTAGAGAGAGAAGCAGAAGCAGCAGGTAACATGGTGGGTGTCAGGATCTTTTTTAGTGTGTAACTGTTGTGTGTTGTTTGAGTCTGTTCAATTTTTTTCAATTTTGTGTATTATTTCTCTCAATTTTCTTTCATAGTCTATCGCTTTGCTGAAGGCTTTTTCTGAGTGAGAAGCTGAGGTGGAAAAAAATTAGCCAACCATAGATAATTATAAGCTAGCTGCAGGAGAAATATCATTCACATAAGATGTAGATGAATTAGCATGAGTAGTGAAGTGCGCTTCTACAAATCACAAAAAGATTTATGTATAAATTGTGTCAATTACAAATGTACTCCCATAACGGTTTCGGGTCCACGTGGTTTTTGCGCATGTGCAATGTGCCATGTGCTCGCTTCTTGCGTCATAGCTCTCCGGAGTCCGTCGTTCTTCTCGCGTTCTAGGGCCCGTTCTGCTTGCACACACTGCCTGACGTACGTTCGACGTCTCTGTTTGCAACGTGTATCGAGAAAGCTAGCTATTTTTGTCTTTAGATGACTTCTTGTCCAACAATTTGCAATGAAGCGACCGTGAAGTTTCTCCAAGCCAAAAATCAATTTCGATTGTCTTGCTCTGCCAATGAAGATGTGTCGTACAAGTGGTGGTTTCGATCTTCGGACGAGGAAACACCATACCGTTACGTTACGAATCCCAGAACCAACGTCGACACTGAAAGGGAATTGATAGTCAGAGGAGGAAATTTAGCCAGAACTAATGGCTATTACTTCTGCGTAATGAAGAGCGCCACTTCAAATGATATTGCTGTATCACAACTTGTCTCTATTAATACTTCCGGTATTGATGTTACCTATTTATACGTTTTTTGTGTTGTATATTCAAAATTTAGGCGTAAAGTATCCTAACATGACTAGAGAAGATCCGTGCGTTCTTTCTCTTTCTCAACCGGAATCTTGTGCGACTTCTACTGAATCCTCTATTCCAGGCAGCGCGGGTTCTCTCGCTCGTGCGTTAGAGGCAAAGAAGGCATGTCGATTCTTCTTTTCTATGTTCTCTTTTTATTATTGTTTTGTATTTAGGCAAAGAGAGAAATTACTCGACAGGTAACGAGTTTTATTGCACCACCGACTCTTGGCTTTGTATTCATACCGCGTTTCGTAGACCTGCTCTTCATCCACAGCTGGACGAAATCGTCGTTTTAGGGAAGCAATATTGCGCGAAGAGGCGAGCCGAATAGATGCTCAAATCTTCTACAAGCTCTTCAAGGAGATTAGCACTGGAGACTACGCGCAGGAAGATCCATTGGTTTCTAAAGAGTCCGTAAAAGAGTTCAAAGCTGCCATGTCAGAGACGGCTGATGCGAACGACCTATCTTATTGCCTTAAACACTTATTTCCTGAGCTTTACGTCCGTCCACATAGGCCTATCAATCGAAAAAGCGGACATGCAAAGGATCATATTGACGTCGCTGCTGTTCTTAGGGGTGATGAGGAACGTATTGTAGTTCTCTTGGGAGATAAGAAAATCGATACTGATCCGATTGGCTCTGGACGGGCCCAATTACACAGGTGGGTTAGCGTTAGGGTAGGAAAGATATTTCTTCTCTAAATGAAAAGGGGGTTTACTAGGGCGTATGAATTGCTCTGGAATGAAGAGCTACCGTTGTCTACCGTGTGCCAAGGAAGTTTCCCGTGTCTGGGTCTCGAAATTTATCCCTACAAAGCCGTTTTGCGTGGCTTTGTGACGATTGGCGAGCGCGTTCTGCATTCCAATCTTGCAGCCGTATCAGATGATGCAACGGACGCGGTATTCCTGCCGTTTCTGCGACGTCTTCGCGGAGGAGTTCTAGCGCTCAAGAGAGAATGGGAGCGATTGGATTACGAAATGCCCTTCCTTGATTATCCTCAATTCGTTCCTGACAGGTTTGACAATTCCAAATTTGCATACCTTGTTGATCATTGTAACTTTAGCTTTGAAGCCTATCAAGGTTTATCTTGTGGCTGTCTTTTGAATGAGTCGGCGTCAAACGCAGTGTTTGAGTGCCAAATATCGACGCACAAAGAAGAAGAATATGCAATCAAATTTGTTTTCGGTACCTTAGTTCAGTGTATTCTTTGACTGCAGTATAGTGGAATCTTTTTTTTTTTGCAGGCCATGATAGAAAGTATGGGAGAGATGTTCACAAGACACTCGCCTCAGCCCAGCTCGCCCCTCGATACCTTTTCGAAGGAAGGGTGTCTTTCCTCGAAGGAAGGTGGTCTTTCCTTGAGTCTAGTCCGACGACGTTGTATGTTGTGATGGAGGCGATCTCATGGAGAACCCTCGAGAGCTGGCTGAAATCAAGTGGTATATTTCCCCGAGGAGAGGCTATCATTGCTAACCTCCAGCGTGTTATCAACGTTCTTCATATGAATGGTCTCGTTCACGGAAACTTTCGTCCGTCCAACATTCTTGTCAACGCTAAAGGAGACGTCAAAATTGTCGATTTTGATTGGTCTGCCAAGGCCTCGGAGAAACGTCGCTATCCAAAGCGCCTGAATGGAAATATAGTTTGGCCCGCTAAGCCAGAAAGTTTCCTCAAAGAAGTTCATGATCAGTTCTTCTTTGCTTCGATTAAGACCCAAATTAGAGAGAGGCAGAAGCGACAGGTGTATTAGTAACAGACAGTTTGAGTACAATGAAATCATTTATTGTGTTGAATACATATTCCTACTATCACGTGACGTTTACAAATACAGATTTATTGTCATTGATTCTACTATCACGTGACGTTTACACATGTACAGATTTATTGTCATTGATTCTACTATCACGTGACGTTCTCTATACTGTTTACATCTATCCGGGACGCTTCGAAGAAGTGAGTGCCCCCACCCACGCGCCGTAGTCGGCTCTTCTCAGCGCCGTCATGGAACGCGGTCTTCGCGCGAGCGTTCGCCAGCACGTCGGCGTCGACGACTTCGTCCTTCTCGAAGACTATCGCAGCGAAGACGCCTTTCTCGACAACCTGCGAAAGCGCTTCAAACGAGGCGTCATATACGTGAGGGTTCCATCGCGCGAAAAAAAACGAAAGCGATCGTTTTTTGCCTAGACTTACATCGGATCGGTGCTCGTCTCCGTCAATCCCTACCGAACGCTGCCGATTTACGATCGCGAAACGATCGAGAAGTATCGCGGCGTGAATTTCTACGAAGTCGAACCGCACATGTGAGAACGGAAGCGTGTTTAGTGTCCCTCGACCGTCTGCATACCGTATCGATTATCGTGCAGCTACGCGACGGCCGACACGGCGTACCGATCGCTTCGCGGCGAAGGAACGAACCAATGCATTCTCATATCGGGCGAGAGCGGCGCCGGGAAAACCGGTAAGACGATTATGACTGAGAGCAGTGAGAGAAAAAATGCCGGCGCTTATGGCCCCGTATAGAGGCTTCGAAGAAAATTCTCCAGTACTTAGCCGCCGTCAGTACGCACTCGGCCGAAGTCGATCGCGTCAAAGATCGACTCCTCCAATCGAACCCCGTTCTCGAGGCAAGCCCCCAGCGGGCGACTCCGCCTCGAAACGTCTATATAAACTCCCCTAGGCGTTCGGGAATGCGAAAACAACGCGCAACGATAACTCGAGCCGCTTCGGAAAGTACATGGACGTTCAGTTCGACTTCGTGGTGAGTAGAAAGTCGTCTTCGCTCGCGAGAAACGATCGAAATCGCTTCGTTTCCCCAGGGGGCGCCCGTAGGCGGACACATACTCAATTATCTCCTTGAGAAGTCTCGCGTTGTTCACCAGTCGAATGGTTCGTGTCGCTTTAATTAATTAAATTAATTAGCGATATACAATTTTTAGGGGAGAGGAATTTTCACGTTTTTTATCAATTGCTCGAGTGCGGCGATTCGCAGTTTCTCGGCGAACTTGCGCTTTCGTCGGAGCCTTACGATTATTTTTATCTCAGACAAGTATATTGAAAATATATAATGATAATTATTACTATTATTTCTTTTTAGGGTGAATGCACTCGCGTGTCATCAATCAACGATCAGACGGAGTTCAAGGTCGTCAAGAAAGCTCTATCTGTGCTCGGCTTTCGAAAGGATGCTATAAAGGTATATACAGTATGTGACGTCATTGTAACACTTATCTTGATTTTCGAAGGCGTTGTTTTCTGTCGTCGCTTTTGTCCTGCACCTTGGCAACGCGGAGTTCACCGGCGACGAGCAGAAATCGTCGTTGAAGGACAAGAGTCAAGCGGAAACAGCGGCAAAAGTAATCTAATTATAAATAATATAATTCGAATAAATAATTTTTTTGAAGTTGATTGGATGTCCGGGTGAGTCTCTTGCTACTGCCTTGACTAATCGAACCATTGAAGCGAGAGGAGACAAAGTACTTGTTTTAGATAGGCAAGTACTCTTGTTGGTGTTGTGCATGTGTCTCTTTCTCTTAGGTGCTGACTACTCTGAGTTGTGAACAGGCGTTCTATGCGCGCGATGCTCTGGCTAAGGCTGTCTACTCGCGTGTGTTCTCCTGGCTTGTCATGCAGCTGAATAGTTCATTGGAGAATAAGGTGAGTATCCAACACCAATGTTCAGATTAATTAATTAATGATTTCTCCTTTCTTCTCTCAGGATCAATCTGAGGCTTTGATTGGTCTCTTGGATATTTACGGTTTTGAGATTTTTCAAGTGAATGGGTGAGAACGAATTAATTAATTAATTAATTAGATGAGGAGAGGAGGGAAATATGACGTTCTTTTTTTTTCTTTTTCAGATTTGAACAATTTTGCATCAACTACTGCAACGAAAAGTTGCAGCAGCTCTTCATCGAACTCACGCTCAAATCCGAACAGGAAGAATATCTGAGCGAGGGAATTGAGGCAAGGACCCCTCCTAATTAAGTTCTCATCTATAACGCCTTTGGGGACAGTGGGAACAGGTCGACTATTTCAACAACAAAGTAATTTGCGATCTCGTCGAATTGAGGCACCAAGGAATCATTTCCGTATTGGTAAGTTAATTGGATAATTAAATTAATTAATTAAATTATCTAATTAATTAATTGACAAAAAATGTATGCTTTTTTTCTTCTCAGGACGAAGAGTGCGTGAGACCGGGTGACGTCAACGATTTGACTTTCCTTACGAAAATGAACAAACTCGTGGGCAAACATCCTCATTATCTCAGGTAGTCGCGAATGTGTAAGCAAGCGAGGATCTGTACCTACATAGTACTCTCTAATAAAAGCCATGAAACTGCCGACTACGAAGCGCGAAAATTTCTTGGAAGAGAGGTAAAGGAATATAAATCGAGACTAATTCCCGTTTCCTAATGATTTTCTGCAGGATTTTCAGCTGAAGCACTACGCTGGAAATGTGACGTATAACATCAAAGGTCTCCCCTCCCACCACCCCAATTAATTAATTAATTAATTAATTAAAAATCTGAATTTTATTTTAGGATTCATTGACAAGAACAACGACCTTCTGTTTCGCAATCTCAAAGAGGCAATCATTTCCTGCAGCCATTCCTTATTATTAATGCTATCATCATCATCCTTTAGGCAATGAGCGTCGCTTCGAATCCCATTCTTCAAGCGACGTTCCCAAAGACCGAACTCCAATCCCAAAAGAGGCCACCCACCGTATATAAAATCAATAATTATAAATATTGATCTGGATATCGTCTTCGTTTCCAGGCAGCGACTCAGTTCAAGGACAGTCTAGCTGAATTGATGACGATTCTCATGTCGAAACAGCCCTCCTACGTCCGCTGCATAAAACCAAACGACGACAAGAAAGGAGGTCTATATAATCTATACTCTCCTATATGAATCAATAATCTCTAATCTTTATACTAGGTGTCTTTGACGAGCCTATTATTGCGCATCAAGTGAAGTACTTGGGTTTGATGGAAAATTTGCGAGTCAGACGAGCGGGCTTCGCCTATCGTCGGAGTTACGAAGTCTTCCTCAATCGGTCCGTCAGAAATTACATAAATAAATAATAGCCTTTGTTAATCGATTTCTCGCAGATACAAGTCTCTCGCGCAAGAGACGTGGCCCAATTGGCACGATTCGCCCAAGGAGGGAGTAAAGACGTTGGTTTCGTCTTTAGGCTATTTACCCGAATCCTATCGACTCGGGAAGTGAGTTCACACGCCAGAGAATTTAATTAAAACGACGATGACGAACCGCGCGTTTCTCAGAACCAAAATATTCATTCGTTTTCCGCGAACGTTGTTCGATACCGAAGACCTTCTACAAAATCGAAAGCACGGTCTCGGTAAATGATATATATATAATATTATACGCAGAAAAATTTTATCTCTGTTTGTTAGCTACCATTATACAGGCAGAAGTTCGCATGCATTCGACGAGACAACGTTTTCTGAGAATGAAACTTGCAGGCATGACTTCATAGGTTCATTCACCTTGTCTTTTTCTTCACCTGTCTCTTATAGTCACTATTTTGGCGTGTCACTGGAGACGAAAGGCTGCCCGACGCTTGTTGTTAAAACGAAGGGGAGCCGTTGCTGTGGTTCGACGGTACGCTTTGACCTTCGTGCATAATTTAATTAATGATTTTTTCTCTCTCTTAGTTTCATAATTGGATTTATGAATCGAAAAGAGCCCCGAAACCGAAACAACGAATTCGTACGTGCATTTTCCGTGCGCGCAAAAAAAATTATAAATTTGGGCACAGTTTCTCGATTTCGTCTACCAATCGTTTCTTCACAACATCAAACGAAGTCTTCCGCCCATGAATTCGATTCTCGATAAAACCTGGCCGGCCGCTCCGCCGGCGATGCGAGAAGTCGGAAAGAGATGAAGGATCTTCTAAGTCTCTGATTATTTCGTTTTCTAGGCCAGCGATCGTCTTCGAGACATATACTTTCGGCTACGTTGCGTCGCCTATTGTCGATCGTTCACCCCCGAGAGAAAAGCTATAGTAAAAATAGTCTTTTGATTATTTATTTATTTATTTATTTTTTTTTTTTTTTCAGATGCAAGTCAAACTTGAAGCGAGTCAGCTTTTCAAGGGGAAGAAGCACAGTTATCCACAGAGCGTTCGCATTCCCTTTCGAGACAGTGCACTGAGTACGAACCCCCCAAATAAACTCGAGACGTTTATTGTGAGGAGTTACCTTAGGTTCCGAGCAGAAGCAACTAATGCCTGCTATAGAGAAGATGGCTCTTTCGCCGTTGGGCGAAGGTCCTCCCGTGGTAAGAGCGCATCTCAATGTATTATTGCTCTATATAGAAGCTTTGGATTAGTTTTCCTTTCCGTGTACCAAGTACGATCGACACGGGTATAAGCCTCGCGACAGAATACTCGTTCTCACCGATAAGGTGAGTAGATAAATAGCGTTGTTTATTTATTTTTTAGTAGCGTCGTTTTTGATATATATATATAGTCTCTGGTTCTGGTTGATGCAAAGAACGGGAAATTGAAGCAGCACATTCCATTCTCGTCTCTTCAAGGTGAGGAGGAGATATAGATTGCGTTCTCTCGTCTCATTGCAATGTGTTGAAGGCATCTCCGTGAGCCATTTGGCAGATGGTGTGATCATTTTTCATCTCAATACGAGCGGGAAAAAAGAGAAAGAGGTAAACTCGTTTATTAATGAATTTATTTCCGCGAGGGTGAGAGCACTCTCCTTCTCATAGGGAGATTTGATCGTCGATACGGATCATCTGATCGAGGCCGTTGTGAAGATAGCGAGGACAGCGGACAAAATGAATGCGGTGACAGTCGATCCTCAGGGAAGGTGACTATTAGTTTGCTATTTTTTAAAGGAGAATATTTCATTGTGCTGTTTCTTAGAATTGAACATAAAATTGACGGGAAGAAAATGGGAGCGGTTGTTTTTGTTTCTGGGTACTGTATTGCAATGACGTCATCGATTTTTTAGCGTAACTGATATTTTTTCAGATCTGACTTTTCGATCGTGAAAGCCAAGGACGGCTCTTTGGAAGTGGTGAGGACGGAGTGTTCGCCTTGTTGTCATCAAATCATCTTTATCTTGTAGAGATCAGCTAGAAGGCGGTCTCTCGTGCTCTGACGAGAGAAGCTTTTAGACGTACTCGTGTCGTTTATAGAATGACAATGATCTTCGCATGCATGAGCGCCTTTTTTTGATAGATATAGTTGACAAAAAATGTTTTTTGAAAAAAGTGCGCGGGTCAAAAGATAAATAGGTAGGCCTACACAAGCTTGGCTCAACTGACTCGTAAGAGCTTGTTTTTGCTGAGGTTTTCTCATGCAAATGTCAAAGACTCAGAGGGGACAGTGTGTCTCAAATCCCGTATATAACGTTTTCTTGAAGTTAAGAATTTTAAACTCCCCCCAATGTACAGGCTGATAGAAGCATGGAGCCGGGAAGAGTCGTTCTCGAAGAAATTATTAATCAAATTAAGGATGGCCTAGGACCGGACCAATGAGGCCATCGACCGATCGCGCATGCTCTCCACGCTTGTTGCGGTACACGTTTCTTTTTTCGATTGTCCATTGCGTTTCTTTTTTTCGATTGTCCGAATGTCGTCTACCGACGAATCGAGCACGTCCACTTCGGTAAGCCTCTCGCGAAGGCCACGCCGATCGGGGCCCCCGACGAGGAAACTTGTGACCCGCGCTCGATGCGATGCCCCGACCGCCTTGTTCTAGCTCTTCTTCTCTCAAGATTGGCGCGCGCGTTACTCTAGGAATCGTACTAATCTATGGAACGTTCTAGGTGGCGAGAAACAGTGCACCAACGGCGAACACGCCGCCGAAGTCTTCGTCAAAACAAGCATGTGCCTGCACTTCTCCGAAGAAAAGGAAATTCGTCACGTCGCAGGGCGCTACGTTCAGCGCGCATCGATCGCCGCGTGCGGCTTACATCGACAAAACAGGCCTCATAGCAAAACTCGTGGCGAGGGAAGAAACCGCCGGATACTTCGTCCATCGTCCGCGAAAATTCGGAAAAAGCGTCTTGCTCGACACAATTCACGCCTACTTCAGAGGAAATAAGGAAGATTTCAAAGGGCTGCAGATCTACGACGAACCCGTTGCGTGGGAAGAATATCCAGTCATTCGTTTCTCTATGAACGAAATTGGTTTCTTGAACGCTGCTGACTATGAAGCCAGGCTGGCCTCTATGGTTGGTACACTACGAAGTGTATTGAAGCTGTAATTATACTTTTTTTAGGTTCGCAAACGCGCCAGAAAGCATCATGACGTTACCCTTGAGGACTGGAGCTGTCCTTCGGCGCTGCTTTCTGACTACATTGAAGAAGTCTATTTCAAGTACAAAAAAGGCGTCGTGATTTTAATCGATGAATATGACGCGCCCCTTCTTTCTTGCCTTGATGTCGAGGACTCAAAGCTTCTGAGAGATATCGAGAGGATTCTTTCATCGTTCTATTCGGTCCTCAAGTCTCAAGCGGCTACAGGCTACGTTCGATTTCGTTACGTCACCGGCATTACGAGGCTCGCGAGGGATAGCCTTAGTTCAGCTCTCAATGATCTTGATTCGATCGATAACGTTGAAAACTGTCCTGAACTAGCGACTCTGTGTGGATTTACGGAGCAGGAAATAAAGACTGCGTATGGGTCGGAGTTGAAAGACCTGGCAGCAGCAAAAGGAAAAACGGAGAAGGCATATTTCAAGGAAATGGAGAGTTTGTACAACGGCTACAATTGGCATTTGTATGGGAGCAGTGCTGCCCTTGTCTACAATCCATACGCAATCAATTGCGTATTTAAGTGGGGGAATCTGGAACACTATTGGGCCGAGGAATTCCTTCCATCATGGCTCAAAAAGTTCCTCCGCTCCTGCGATTTCGTCGACGTGGCCAATATTCTAGCTGGAACCGTGCCATGGCGTGGACGTCCAGGCAGCTTTGCTGAACTTTTCGATACGCTTGATCTTGATTCTGTACGGCTAGTAATGTGGGAATGTGGTCTCCTCAATGCTTGCTTTGAAGGCGCACGTAGAGACCATCCCGGAAAGTGCAGATATCCTAATAAGGAAGTTCGTTCTGTCGTGGAACGTACCGTTCTTCGATATGTGAAGAATCCGGAAGCAAAGCAACGCATCAAGTTTTACAAGGGCGCCGCAAGAATGGTCAAAGCGTTGCGGGCAGACAAGATTGTCAATTTCATGAAGGAAATCGGTTATCTCGTTAATATGATTCCGAACGTGGTATTTGGAAAAGGAGGAACTGATGTGAGGAAGTTTGAGGCTTTATATCACTGCGTGATATACACAGCTTTGTATGCGTTTCCGTCCGTCGTCGACGAAATTGAATTTGAATCAGAGAAAACGGCAGCTGCCGGCCGCATTGATTTCGTGGTCTATTCGAGGACGACGGCTTATGTGGTAGAAATCAAAGCCGGGGGAAATGTCGACGATGCGCTGACGCAAATCAAGGAGAAGGATTACAGCGTTTTTCCTGGCTTGGATGGGCCACACAAAGATAAGAGAATCTTGGCTGTAGCAGTTTCGTTCGATTTTCAAAAAGATGCCAAAAAGGTGAGAGTGATTCATAAGACGGAGAAACTGAAACGACTTTAGTGTACTTTGAGACGCTCTTGACAGATTTTTTGTTGTATAGTTGTACAGTTGGCTTCCTTCCCTCTATTGTCTGTCTTTTGCATGTCTTCTGTTCTTTTTCTGTTAGTAGTTGTTCATACTGTAACTACATCCGAATTAGTTCTCAGCGTCTCCGGGACGATCCCGTATATAGCTTAGACTACTTTCTCAATGAGTGCGTTTCCGAAAGCTATATGCGGTGCAGACGATCTGAAAGGCCGTTTTCTTGAGGTTAATGAACTCGAGAGTTTCATTTTGCCTCGAACTTCCCCCAATCTACAGGCTGAAAGAAGCATGGAGCCGGGAAGAGTCGTTCTCGAAGAAATGCCTCGCGCTGCTGTATTGCAACGAGAATTTAGAGCCAGTCATTGCTCGTATTGCTTTACTTCTATCGACAAAAGCAGTGAAACGATCCAGTAAGCACATAATTAGAAAAATGATCGAGAAATTTAAATATGTATAATTGATATTGAGATGTTCGGCTTGTGGCGAAGAGACGTTTTGCTCGTCGATATGCAAATCCTTGGCGCGGAACGAATATCACTGGCTAGAATGTCAGCACAAGGATTTGCTAGATCAGGCAAATAATATATTTTGATTAATTAATTAATTAATTAGAATCTGATCTTCTCTTTTATTTTAGTTAGGACCGGAAGCTGTTCTTGCTCTCAGACTGCTTCTCGCCGACGAGCCAGACAATATAAAGACGAGTGAACGAAAGCGAGCGAAAATTGAGAAATTTGACAAGTGGCCGAGTGATTTCGACCTCGTATCTTCGTTGATGACTCACGAAAATCGAAGAAGCGAAAAAGAAATCGGTCACTACAGAAAAGTAGAAATACGCGGAAAAGAAAAAAAAATTTCAATTTTTTTGTGAAACAGGTAGCTCGCGAACTCGTTCAAGTCACAAGCACATCATCAAACGAATCATGGTCCAGCATAGACAAGTAAAGAGATCTCACAACTCATATGATTCATTTATTTATTTATTATTTGTTTTAGGGATGTTCTGTTTGGGTTTGTTATGCGACACTTACTGCAGATTCAGTGCAACGTTCACGCCATCACGGCTCTCGTTGTCGATCGCCGCGAGATGGGAGACCACGTGGAAACGCAAAATCAAGTTCGACTCGCCTTAGCTATATATCCGAGAGCGAGTCTTCTAAATCATTCCTGTGATCCTAACGTAATTGTAAGGTGAGCCCCCCTGCAATGTCAACCAATTAAGATTATATATATGTATCTACGTATTAGCTATGAGAGGAGAAAGCTCTTCGTTCGAACCCTCAAGTCTGTTTCCAAAGGAGACGAACTCTTGCACTGCTACGGTTACAAAATCCTAATATTTATTATATAGAATATGTATAAGTTTTTTAATAGGACCGCATTGCGCTCGCATGAGATTTCGTGAAAGAAGGAAAGCGCTTAGGGAGCAGTATTATTTTGACTGCGTGTGCTCGGCTTGCTCGACGTATGTGCTATATGTCATTTATTTATATCGAATATATTGGCTTGGATAGAGAGGAGGCATCAGAAAGAGAATTGGGTCATCGTTTTGTTGATCTATTTGTCTGCGGTCGTTGCAACGGTTTGCTGAAGGTGATTATTTAATATTTAGGTTTTTGAAATCGTGACGTTGTCTTTCTAGGCTTGCGACGACGAGAATGTGGGTAGTTGCTCTACATGCAAGAAGTCTTTTATTATGAAGAAAAAATTTGACGTAAGTAACACGTCTTTGATTTGAATTTTTATACCTAAAATGACGCAGAATTATGACGCCGCTCAAAAGATTTTTGACGCCGCTGAAGTGCATAAAGAAAATAATGATTTCGACAGTTAGAACTTTCTCTTTTGTATATAAAGAGACCGGTTTATTTTTCTTGTAGGGGCACTGACAAAGTATCACCAATGTCTCAAAATACATAAATCTCTTTTGCACAAGAGCAGCAAAACACTCGGAAGAACGCACGATAGCATTGCAGAAGTCTACGCTAATCTCGGTAATTGATACGACGTTTTTTCAAACAAATAAAAAATATTGTCTCTTCTCCTTAGGTCTCTTCAAAAAGGCGTCCGAGCATTGCCAAGCGAGTTGCGTCACTGTTGAACTCATATTCGGAGAAGCGAGCATGGAGCTTGCTAACGAGTTGCTAAAACTGGCGCAACTGTATTTCAATTCGTAGGCCGATTATATTATTTTTCCTAATTAGAATGAGCGATTCTTTTAGGAGACAGGCAAAGGAAGCTCTGCAAATGGCGAGACGAGGTCTCTCGATTTTTAGCAGGTACTGCGACAACACTGACGAACGAATTATAGAATTAAAAGAAATGGAAAATTTTTTAGAGCAGATTAAATAAATAAATGAATCTATACGGGGGCCCACTTCTCTTAGAAGTAAGGGCGTGGTCATTCGATAATGACTCGACATCCTTTCTTCCTTATTCTCTTCGCTTTGGCTACATTTCCTTGTGGTAAGCCTTCTATGGTCTACTAAGCGAGCATTACAATAGAAAGGGACTAGTTTCACCGTCGAATTCCTTGGATTTCTCCCTCCACTCGTACGGAAAACTTCGCTCGGACGAAATTCGCCACGAAGTCGTTCGCAAAAGCGCCTCTCCTATACGCCACGATCACGTACGACGCATCGAAGCGCCAATCGACAATCGGTACGACCCAGACACAAAAAAAACACGAACACTCTTCTCAAAATTAGACAACCATGCATAGACTCTTCGTTCTCGAACTAACACCAGCGAAAGAACTCTTCGCAAGCGATTTCAAAGTCGTCAGCGTCGATGGAAAGGGAACGAGAGCGCGGCATCGAATCGATCCCTATCGATTTTACAGAGGAAAAGTGCACAGTATGTTGGGATATATAGAAATTCGACTCCAAACCGTCTATTGTCTATGTTTTTTTTCAGATGAAAAGTTGACTGACGTTGTTGCGCATGTTGATGACGACAACGTCGTGACGGCGACTATTTGGACGAAAAATGAAACCTATCATATCGAAGTGAGAGAAAAGGAAATAGTCTACTTTTCCTGAATTCTTTTTTTCTTTCGTGCAGCCGGCTTCTCGACACTTTTCTCAAGCTCAGTCGTTTCACATGATAACTTACAAAGGTTCTGACGTCAAATTCAATTTCAGCGGAAGCTTGTAAAACCATTCAAATATATTAATTAAATAATCAATTAATTGTCTAATTATAGATATTGCAATGCGACCGACGAGACGGACGCACGTCATAATTTCGTCGGCCTCAATCTCGACATCGAGTCCGACGCAACGAGCGAAGCGCATCTTCGACGCCGAAGGGCCGTCGAACGCGACTCATGCGGCATAGCACTCGTAGCCGATTACAAATTCTTCGAAGCCTTTGGACGAGGCGACGAAGGAGCAGCAGCTCAATACCTCGTAAGAGGAGAGAGAGAGAGATACCTAACCTAAGTGTCTTAAATTATTATATATATTAGATTAATATTTTTGTTGGTGTGGATAAGCGGTTTCGGGACACTGACTTCGGGGAGGGGTACACGGGAGTCGGTTTCGTTCTCCAACAGGTGAAATCATATGTAAGATATATCTATATGTCATTGATGAAACTGTCTCTAGGTGATTGTTCACACGGAGCCTTCAGTGACGAGAGAGTCTCTCAATGAAGCTCCGTACAACGAGAGAAAATCGGGAATATGGGATTCGAGAAATTATCTCAATGTAAGAAGTGCATACACGTGTACCTCGGATTAATTAACTAATGATTTATATATGTTCTTAGGCGATTATTGCCAGTCAGCAAGGGTGGACGAAATTCTGTCTCGTGCACGTGTTCACCAATCAGGATTTTCCCGGCGGTCTCTTGGGCCTGGCTCCCATCGCTAGTCCCGTAAATAATAAGATAGGAGGAATTTGCGCACCAGGTAAGAACTCTTTATTTATTAATTAATTAATTAGTATTGACTCACTCCTTTTAGCGTTCACTCGATCGAGGAAACTTCAATACACGAACGTTGGATATTCGACTGGAACGAACTGGGAAAAGAAGCTGGTTATAGTCGAACAGCAAATAGTCTTACAACACGAATTGGGTATACAGTACTATTTTTATATATTTTTATTAAAAATATTATCTCTTTTCTAGGTCATAACTGGGGTTCTCCTCACGATTCCCAATCGTGTCAGAGCGGAAATAGTAAATTCATTATGTCTCCGTCCGCCGTCGACGGTGGTGATCCGAAAAATTTCGAATTTTCGACGTGCAGCAGGGCGTCGATTTTGAGCGTATTGAAATCGAAATCGGGCTGCTTTATTCGTACGAGGAAAAATTTGACGTGACGTCAGAAAAAAATTAATTTTTCTACTCTAGAAAAAACGAGTAGTTTCTGTGGAAATCAATTCCGGGAGCCCGGCGAGGAGTGCGACGCCGGAAGCGTCATCGGATCGTCGACCGATCGATGTTGCGACGAGAATTGTCGTTTGAAGTCGGGAGCCACGTGCAGGTCACGATCACTTCACATTATTAATAATTAGTCGACTTTTTCTTATAGTGATGATAATGACGATTGCTGTCGCAACTGCGCGGTTGCGAACGCGTCGATTGCGTGCTTTGAAGCCGAGCCACTCGACTTGCTTTGCCGCAACACGACTTATTGCAAATATCCTTTGATTCTGTACACGTACGCTTTGGTATTCACAGGTGCGCGGAAATAGTTTTTTCTTGACTCCGCGTGGTCGCGCACTGGGACCTCGGCTAGTTGCCCTCCTGCGCAATCGAAAGCGAACGGAAGCCCCTGCATCAACGAGTGAGAAAATTAATTAATCAATTAAATGTTCAGTTCAAAAGTTTTTTAGGGGCGAGTGTCAAAGAGGACAATGCAATCCCTTTTGTAAAATCAAAGGGTATTCACCCTGTATTTGCCCCGGTGCGTCTTATAGCATAGAGAGTATTCGTTGCATTGGCCTGTCTTTGTAGACAACGAATGCGTGGTGTGCTGCGGGTCTGGGGACAGTTGCCTGCCGTATGATGAAATCCAAACGGGCGAATCTCGTCGTTTCTATCCCAATGGAACCGTTTGCTTACGAGGAATATGCGATAATGTAATCAATCATTAGAAGTTCTCTAGACTCAGCGCCTTGTCTAGGGTGTTTGTGAGGAGGAAGTGCAGGACACGGTTCCTCGATTTTGGGACGCTATCGACGATTTTTCTTTTAACGTTATCGGTCGGTGCATCTGTAGAATTTCAGATTTGTCTCTGAGACTTTTTTTCTTTTTTGCAGCGCGATGGATTCGTGATAACATCGTCGCTGCGGTGTTGCTCTTTACGACGCTTTTATGGATACCAGCATCGCTTATATTTCGTTTCTATGTGACTACGTTATATCCCATTGTAAATAACGTGACTGTGTTTATAATAGGACAAGAAAAGGGAGAAGAGCAACGAGGAAAAGGAGAGACGTTTGAACGAAACAGATGGCCCTATGACAGATGAAGATGAAGTAGATGGGGCATATGAACCAGTGAGCTACTCCTAAGGACCTGCTGCTAATTTTTACTTCTTAATCATTTAGGATGACTTTCGCCGGTGGGCAAGAAGGGGTCGTTCATTTGATAAGGTCGCTCTCTTGAAGTACGACAGAGACTTGGACTTGTCATGGTGATTGAACAAGGTATCGTTCTATTTTAGATTTATTTTGTTTCCGCTCCACGCACGTCGTAGCATCGCTTCTTTTTATTGACTTTAACTTTTTGACGTCCACTGCTTTTCCTTTAGCAACGCTATCGTTATCCGGGCGAGCTGCACGAGTGCTTCTAGAAGATTCGAGAACATTCGCCTGAGATATACGAGCCTTTGACTTCGCCCACGCACTCACTACCGTTAGCGCTGTGACCCGCGATGAACTACGACGTGGCGAACGACAGCGTCCTCGTCGAACACGCTACATGCGACGACTGGCATCCAGCCGAAAAGCCTCGCATAGGCCTAACGTAAGAGCGAAACGCGAAGCGAAACGCCCGTAACATCTCCATCCCAGATATCGACCGCGAAAACGACGCGGATTTCGAGACGAAGACGACGACGACAACGATGACGACGATTGTGACGTCGCCCTATCGTCGGCGAAGCAGCACATCAGCGAGGATCGCGTCGCAACCGAATTGGGCCAATTGCGTCTCGATCACGATCAGAATTCGCGACGACATCAATTCCTTCTCAACGTCGAACGACCGAAGACGTCGTCTGTGTAAGATTACGTCAGATTTCATTAATTAAATAATTTAATTTTTTAGGATTATTGAAGATTGTAGTAGTGATAGTGATTCGGATTATTCGTCGGACGATAGGTGATTTTTATAGATTATATGGATACGTAATTTTATATTGTTTCTCTAAGGAGCGCTTCATTGCCTCTTGTCGAGTTGAGTTCGAAGCTGAAGGAACACGTTAGCAATGCGCGTTTCGCCGACTTACTGCCGCAGAAAGTGCTGGAGTCCATGTACGAGTTTACTGATCGATTTTCTATGATTTGTTTTTATAGACTTCTAGTCTTAGAAATCCTCCGTGTATGGAACTGGTAGTGTGGAAGCCAAGACTCGATGTTTTATTGCAGGTAAGTAGAAAAAGTCGCGTGTTTCTAATATAATCTATGTGTTTCTATAGACTAATACTAATAGCGAAATAGACACAGAAAATAAAGAGTAAGCACCTCTATTAAATAACTAACTAATTATCTCATTTTTTTTCTGAGTCTAGATCTGACGAGAATGAAATGGACGTAGACTAATTTGAAATACTCTACCTATATCGCTTTTACTCTAACTCCGATTGATCTTGAGCACGTGTTATTACCGCGCACGCGTACTGACATTGTTTAGGTTCTAGGCAACTGGGGCACCACCCTCCGTCGCGTTGACAAAGAATTCGTCGTTCCCTCGTCCACGCGAAGAGCCCGATTACATCGCGATGCTCGCCCAAGCGAGAATCCGACTAGAAAACGCCGAAAGCGCCATATCCTTCATGCAAAGAGAGCACACGAAGACGCTACAGGGTCTCCATCAGGAAATACAGGCTCTCAAACACAAATGCGCAGGTAGGAAATTGCCCGACGATCATTGATGAGTCCTATTAGTCACGTCTTCGCCCGTAGAGCTTTCCTTTCAACTGACCATCCAAAGCGTACACAAAGAAGATAACCCAGGTAACGCACCATAAAAGTCTCCTTTCCATCTAATAAAATTTACTAATAAAATTTATAATTGAATTATAATTTTTCAATTTAAAAATTATCAATTATTTTTTAGATGATAATCGAGCCCTTGAGGCGAAATTGACTCTAGCACTGAATGCCAAAGAAGAGGAATGCGAACGACTTCGTCTACATTTGCTCGAAAAAGAAGACGAAGTGAAAATACTCACCAAACGCGTCGAAACGTCAGAGACGCGTCGACTCGAAGAGGCGCGCGACAACGAAAAACGTCTCCAAGCATTGCTCGACGAACTGGAACTAAAATCGAATTCCAATGCCCAGCTAGCCATCAAACTCCACCAAGCAAAGAAACGCTTACAGAAATTCGTCCAGGGCGGCGTCGACGTCAGAGCGTCATCGGCATCGCGATCGGGTCGAAGCGACGATCGCAGTCTGTCGTCGCCGGCCGGGGTCCCCCTCGCTCCGCATCCGCCGCAGCAACCGCGATTGAAAGCGACGCGCAGTAGTTCGCATTTGGTTGTCAAGGCAACCGACGTGAGTCGACCGTCGCCGCCGAATGCGGAGGAGTTTCTTCAGACGATGAGAATACGGCCGGTCGTCGTGAAAGAGCCGGCGCCCGTTTTGCCGCCTATAGGGGGATCGGCTGGGGGTCGGAGGGTGAAGCGAGCGTCAGGGGCGGTGAAACAGGAGACGCGAGACGGAGAGGACGTGAATCAGATCATAAAGGATCCTAATGTAAGTTCTACGTCACCTAGTTGGCACAAGGTTTCTCAAGATACCACTGATTGAAATAATTTCAGCGTTGGTTTGAATAAAAGATGAATAGTTCATTTAGGCTACGTACATACACACATTGGGCTCCCCCTCCTATGAGATCTCCAATAAGGTTTATTAGGATAAAATTTATTTCTTTTATTTAGATATCGTTTTTGAATAGTTCGTTTAGGATTCGTCTCTCTTCGGTCGTGATGTCGGGATGCCACATGTCGATCATGAAAACGACTCGCGCTCCGTCCTCTCTCTTTCCCACGTGACGAACCTCGTGTTCGAAGGAGTCGTCGAATAGAAGACATTCGCCTTCCACCCACTGCCTCGACTGCGCGTGAACTCGCATGTGACAGCCAGGCGGAACGAAGAGAGCCACGTGGCAGCGCAAGCGAATGTTAGTCGGACCGAAGTGGGGAGTGATGTGTGACTTGGGCTCAATGACTGAAAACGAGGCATTACCAAAGACGTTGCTTCGGAGAAAGTGAGCCAAGCGGTCGATGGTTGCAAACGTCTTGGGACAGAGTTTGCAGTTCTGCTCAATCAGCTTGCCCTGATTGACAAAATGAAAAATGTCCCATTGACCGGAAGGGGTGTGATTTCTTTGCCATAACGCCGATTTGTCGCTATAGGCTATCTCGAATTCGTCTCGTAGGCTGTTCACTGCTGATTCGAGCACGTCGAAGTCCGTCTGGAATGTATCTCTGGGCCACCACGGCTTTGCTCGTATGGAAGCCATAGCAAAGACGTTCGGTCTTTGTCCGGGATCACATCCGAGTGGCTGAGACTTTTCCATTGACATTCTCACTCTCGTGGAGACGCTATCCATGTTCTTGAGCTTCAAAGCGGCCGCCAATAGAACGCGATCGTAGTTTCGACATCGCACGCAGGTCGGGGAGGAGCACGCGGTTTCTTTGTGATCGGCGACGCGATTCGCACGCTTGATGCTATACAGCCCGCAAGCGATTGGACGCAAGCAGTACTCAGAACAAAGAACAATCTCACTTTCGAACGGCGTACGCAATCACGGCAAAAACGCATAGGAGCGACGCAGCGAAGGCCCACGAAACGATCATGTCCTGATATCTATCCGGGACCCCCTAAATCTAAATCATCAAACACACGGTTTCCTAAAGATCACTTCGCAAGGTAGAGCTAGTTTTCCTTCGCGCCGGACACCTTAGAATGCGCACGCACGGAGTCCTCGGTGTTCCCTAGGGTCTACTCCTCGTCTCTACTCTGTGGGGGCCCTCACTTGCCCTCCCCCCGATCGATTCCCCCCGAACCCCCGAACCGCGGCCCGAACAAAACCCGTGAATATAAAGATGACAAAGAACCGCGATTGTCATTTTTTGAGCGATGCTTCTTGTTCTTCTTTTCTCAGCTCTTCTCGTTCGAGAAGGTCTTCCCGCTGTGACCCGAAGGGCCTCGGGCGAAGACGAAGGTGCGAAACGCGAACGCCTCGTTTGCCGGGCTTCACTACTCTATTTCTGCAGACGAACTTTTGAATGTGTCCCATGCTCTGTGTTCAGAACCAGCCAAAGGTACGTGCTCCATCGCTCAGCGTGTTTTATCATCGAAATTCGAACGTGTCTTGTTTTAGTTAATAAAAACGATGACGTCATCATTTCGTTTGGCGACGTCGAACTCCAAGTCTGGAATCGTTCGACGTGCAAGCTTCTTCAAACAGTCTCTGTCGATTGCGAGGGAAAAGGCACGTGGGAAGGTAAGTAGTAGAGCACGTGTGCAAATCGGCGCGGCGACGCCGGTGACTGGCACGAAGGCCACCAACTAAGGGGACTCCTTTCTTTTTTTAGGCCACGGATACGCTAATGAGATCTTGGTCGGCTGGACGAAGACGCACGTGTGTCGTTTCGATGTCTTCACGGAGCCGTTGCGAGTGCAGAACGCCGTCTGTGATCCCGCTCCGTTTACTCATCCAGTTCAACTGGCCTTCACCGACTCTTTTGGATTCGTTCTTTCGATTGGAGACTCGTATGACGGTGGGTTGGGCGGCATCTCGTACTTTCCGCGCAGTTCGTCATCGACGTTGTCAGAACTTCCGGGCAGCGAGTTCAAGCAAACCGACCTAGTCACCTACATCAATCCGTCAATGGTCATTCAGAAATCCCAGATGATCGTCATTTACGACAACGGTCGTCTCTACTTCACCATCAACCTGACGAAAATGTCGAGAACGTTCGATCGTCCGGTTATGGATCTCGGCTGCAGCGACTCGAAACGCGGCGGCAACGGTTACGTCACCTCGATCGTTTCGTCAGCTCGTCGAAATGTCGTCTTTCTTTCGTGCGCCTCGAATCATCGCGTCATCGAAGCGTCGTTGAATGACGAGGGCAAGCTGGAGAAGATGAGATTGCTGCCCAATCACGGCGGCGATCTCCAAATTTTCACGTTATCCAACGGGAATGAGTACCTCTCAATTATCCATAACGTACGTGATGAACCTCGATTCCGCTTCACTGTCTTCTATGTGACTGTCGACGGTGTTCGGAAAGTTGTCAAGTTCACGTCTGACGTTTGGATTCGAAGCTCTGCTAATCCTGTGACAATCGATGGCAAGATCGCGTGGGCGTTGATAGGCATGGACGGTCAAGTTTACATTGCGGCGAATTCGCAAGGAAAGCTCAAAGAGGTCAAAGGAGTCGTTGCGGATACGGACGATGTTTACAATTTGCCTGGCGACGATTTCGTCGTGTATTCGAATGGCGCTTTATGTCTCATTGATGCCAAGACGAGAAATTATAAACTTTTGACGAGCTCCGCGTCGTTTCCGCGGGTTCAAAAAGTTTCGGATCGGGATTTTGATGAATTGGACCCTGGCGAGTCGGAGGGGCCCAGTGAACCTATACGTGCATCGCGTGACACCAGTAGAGTACTCGTCACTTCAGTTCCAACTCAATTGTCTACCTCCTCTCCCATAACAAGGAGTCCCGATAGGAGGATGAAGTTATTCATTAAAAGTGGACAACCAGTCCACCAATGTGGCGGCAACCAGGTAAATTAATACCAAATAATTTTTTTATTAATTCAAATGATATTAGGATCCTGAATACAAAAGACTCTTCAATGAAACGCTCTGTCATTTGGTTATCTGCGATGCTGGGATGAAGTACGAAGAAATCGTTGGAATTGTTCATGGAAGTATTGGCGAAGTTCTTGCCAGTGTCGATGTGCATCCCGATTTGACATTAAACGTGTCAATAGATCACAGCTTTAGGGACGATCACGTGACAATTGCTATTGGAGACGTGCAACTGACGGACGCGTGGAAATGCGAGATGATTACGTCAAAAAAGGCGGTTGACACGAGCGTGAAGATTCCTCAATCGACGGTTGCAGCGAAGCCAGCTATTACACCGACGTCAAAAGCTGTTGCTATAAGCTCTGATTCTGCACAAGTCTTGTGTTTCATTGCTCTTCTTCGGTGGCAGCTCAGGCTCAGGCAGTGACTTGGGCCATGCATTTCTGAGTTTGCACACATTTATGATTGCCTCTGTCTTTTTGTGTTGCTATGTATTTGTTATTTTCTTCTATTTCGTACACGTGCGAGATTGAATTACTCTCGCATACGGGACTCACAATTGCGAACGCTTGATGAAACGCCGTTTCTCGCGCGAAGCCTTACTTTTCCCTGGACAAATCCAATTGTCGTCGAACCTCTCAAGGTACTCGACCTACCAACAGTCGTCGGTAATGGCCACGTCGCGCCTTTGGGGCTCTCCTACACGATCCCTTCCCCCCAGTGGGCACTCACCAGCCCAAATTTCTGAACCGTTGATTAAGAATGCAGTCTCGTTTATAATAAACGCTTCCCTGAGCCCCCAGAACGAACGCGGGTCATTAGCGAGAATCTCGTCATTGCGATCACTATACCAAGTTATACCTATTCTCGGCTAGCGTTCTTCTGAGAAGGAAGCGTGCTAGAATCAGTTTTGTGGCGGTGGATATTCTTTGATCATTATATGGGATACAGAAAGCCACCCAGAACTACGATCATGTGCTCCGGTATCTCCTTTGGCACCCTCGCTTCCCAGAACCCTTAGAGAGAATCGGTGGATAAATTAAAATGAAAAGGGCTACTTGAGCTGACGTAGGCGAATTACCAACGACTCCACTCTGGAGAAAAAATGTGGCAATGAAACGGAGAAGAATTTTCATTCTTTCTGAAACTGTATGTGGCTGCACCCAACCTTATCCCCGTTTATATTTCCCGGTCTCTAGCACTCATGATAACATCATGAATGATTGGATCAATAAGAGGAAGGTTAGAGCAAAACGGTTCCTCCCCCTTATCTTCCAGTATGCGTCATCCCAAGAAGCGTACAACATGGTTGGATGTCAATTTCCCTAACGGACGCGTCTATGTTTGAACAAGCCTTATTGTGAAGACTTTCGAGTACTAAATTGGGTCTGGTCTCTCATAGGTGCCAAACCGCGAGACGCATTTTGAAATTGAGTATCGTTGTGTCGTTGAGTTGGAAGTCACCGCGGTCATCGTCGTCACAAGAGCTACGTATGGTCACTGCAGCTGGCTGACGCACTTTTCTGCGGTCAGCATCAAAGCCGCCCAATCGCCTATCACTTCCCCTTGCAATATGAAAGACGCATTTGGGGGCGTCTTCTCCTTTTAGCACGCCCTCTCATTTTAAACTGTTGTGGCTAAACGAGCAACCAAATGGTCGATGGGGGACGGGGGACTCGTAATTGCGTCCTTTACACGTCCACTCAATCTTGCCTAAGAGCATCAAAAGATGTCTACGATTAGCGGGTACGAGGCTAGTCTACGATTGGTCGAACGAACAGGAGACAGGAACAAAATAGACCACAACGTTTATCCTATATCCCCTTTTCGGCGGGTTTGCGGTTCCGGGGCTGTATACGCATCCGCATTTTTTTTCTCACTGCAGCCGCCTCTCCAACTGAGGCGAGGAAGAAAGTTGGAAACTTCGTTTGAATATCGATCGTTTGCGTAAACGTCGCATCGAGTAAAGTATAACTGTTGTTTGATGCCCAAACGTACATCGAAGAAGCGCGAGAGTCGACAAATTGTCGCGATGTTAAGGATTTTTCTCGTCGTCGCCATTGCCAGCGTTGAAGGGCGAGGCTCAAATGCACTCGATAGCGGCGAGATAGTTCGTTGTGAAGGTAAACTTGATCTGTTGACCGGAGTTATTGTTCTCAATGTATTTTAGATTGCTCGCCTCCTTTCAAGTGCACGCCCCGTTCTATGGGTCTCTTTATTTCATTGGGGTCGTCGAATTGGTTTGACGCTCAAGCAGAGTGCTCCAAGCACGGAGGCGCTCTCTTCTCTATCCGAAACAAAGAAGACGTATTGAATCTTGAGGATTACCTCCGATGTCAGTTGCCCAAATTAAGCAGAAAGGAACTTTATTTAGGTTTAATACGCACGCCTGCTACAAAGGAAGACACCTATAACTATCGATGGTCAGACGGTTCGCCCTTCAGCAGTGACGCCACCGGATGGAGTCATTCAAAAGATCCCGTATGTTCTACGGTTATTGTCGCCAACGGTAGCGTGATTGAGTGGGGCAGAGCCATTTCCTGTTCGAATCAGCTTGGATACATTTGTCAGAAGCAACCGAAGGGCCAACGTAAGAGTCACGCATCACAAAAAGCAAATCTTATTAATTAATTATTTAATTAATTAATTAGCATTCGTGGGTTTTCCAATTCGTCTCGTGGGAGTAACTCCTTATCGTGGACACCTCGAGAAGTTTCACATGGGGGCGTGGACACCCGTTTGCCTGCCAACGAGCAGTGACAAGGCCAGGCTCATAGCGGCTGATGCCTGCCAAAAAATAGGCTACAACGATGTATTAGACGTGACGTTGAAATCGGGGTCTTCAAATTGTGCCTACAATAATTGTACGTCAAACTGGTTAGATCCCGGCAACTGCACGGCGTTTGGTAGGAGTGGATTCGTTTCCTGTCGTGTCAGTGACGTTGACTCAATTTTCGTGCGTCTCTCAGCCAGAAGTGGAGATAGGCTTCCTTTTTCAGATTGGGTACTTCTGGATGGATATTTGGCGGACGTCGCGTTTCAAATTGGGGTCTTGTGGAGAGAGATATGCTTCCCTTTTAACCGTAACGCCTTAGATGGAATTTGCAGAAGTTTGGGATATGATAATGTAATTGAAGATGATTTATATCGTTGGTGGTCTAGTGAAAGAGCTGTTGCCATGAACTGTTCCTCAAAAGAAATTGAAGAGTGCACTTTAACAGAGTCACGATCAAAGTGCTATGTTCCATATCACCTCTCCTGTTCTGTCCATGACGGGAAAGTTCGACTCGTCGATGGTTTGCATGAGAGCGAGGGAAGAGTCGAAGTTCATTTCTCTTCCTCGTGGAGCGGCGTGTGCAACGACGAATGGGTTGTAAACAATGCGAATGTCGTCTGTCGTCAGTTAGGCTACGAGAAAGCTGTGGCTGTCTCGGCGAGGCGCCGAGGCCTTCTTTTGCCGAGTGTCAACACGATGTATCATGTACGTTGCAATGGAAACGAAACATCATTGAATGATTGCGCGAAAGAGCGCAGTAATCGACCTTGCAAAGCAGCGGAAGTCACTTGCAAAGAGAACGAGTGTAAATATAGCGACATTTCGATTATGCAATGACTAAACGCTTTATTTAGATTGTCCTAGTGGGTGGTACCTCTATGGCGACTATTGTTATACCGTTTCTAATAAGTTGTACACTTTTAATGACACGGAGTGGAATAAGGGATGCAGTTACGAAAGCCTTGTCAGCATTAGCAGTCCTCACGAACAGGCTTTCATACTGTCTCTCCTCGTGGAATCAGATGCCGACGTCTGGATTGGCTTGATGCGAAGGTATTCTGATGGATTCCGCTGGGTCAATGGAGATCGAATGACGTACGTATTATTACGCAATGAAACTGGCTATCTAACATGCGTGTGCAGGTATGCTCTGTGGGCAAGTGGAGAACCGAGTTTTAGCCATCTTCGTAAGTGCGTTGCTATCGACTCTCGCACTGGCTATTGGAAGACGGCCGAGAGCGATAATGGCTTTAAAATGCTAAAAAGGATATGCAAAAAACCTCTTGGTAAATTATATAAGCACAACCACTTCACGTTCTTCCAGTACCTCTCGCTGTTCTAGCTGATTTTAGCAACAGAGTGCGCCTAAGTAAAGCGCCTTTCCATCATCAGTGTCGAAAGGACGAGCTTTATTTCAAAGACGCCTGCTATTATTTGTCTAAAGATGACGAAAAGCCGGAGTCGCAGATGCTTGCTGATCAAAAGTGCAACAGCCGCGGGGCTCAACTTGCTTCAATCAATAGTATTCACGAAAATGCCTTCATTGCAAAGGAAACGTCAGCGATGACGGGACCAATCTATTGGATTGGATTAGTTTACGTCAATATGTCGAGTACGTTCACGTGGCGTAACGGCGAACCCGTCACTTTCACCCGGTGGGCCAGGTATCAGCCAACGTTTCAGAACGGCGAATGCGTTACGTTTGGATTCGACGGACGAGATTTCACTTGGTCTGTTTCAAACTGCACCACCAAAGCTGGCTACATCTGCAAAAGTGAGCTTGTTCTGCTCAAGGATGTTTTGATGGCTACTTTTTTTATTTAGGGGCGTTGAATAACTCAAATGCAGAAGTGAATTCCACGTCTTCTTTAAACTGTCAGTGTTTCGATGTTTAATATGGATCCTATTTGTGGTGATTGTTTTTAGATGTCTACACATGTCCAAGTGATTGGTTGAATATTGGCGACCGGTGCTTCAAACGATTTGACGCTTTGAAGACGTGGCGAAAGTCTCTGGTTAAGTGCCAATTGAGCCATAGCAATGGCTCTCTCGCTAGCGTTCGTTCTGTTGAAGAACAGAGCGCTCTTTCTAATTTGCTCGTCACGAGCGATGCTTGGATCGGTCTAAATGACATTGACAACGACGGCTTCTACGTTTGGGCAGATGGCTCTCCGTTTGCCTATGTCACCTGGAGTTCAGCAGAAAAAAAGAATTCTTCAATGAAAATCTCGCACAGCTGTGTAGCTTTGAATGGAGAAGGGTATTGGAAAGCAAGCAACTGTGAGGAGGAGAAGCAAAGTGTGTGCGTGATTCCAGCATTTTCCGGTAAGAGTAACTTTCACTATCATAGATTTAGTACCCTCATTTACCTCTGTAGTTTGTTTGAACAAAGTCGATACCTGTCACGAAGCAACGGCGTGCACAAAAACCTTTTCGGCGTGCAAAGGTACGTCGATAGTATAGACCTCATAGTTTTGTGTACTAAATGACTTTTAGACTGTCCGTTTCCTTTTGAGTGCACCCGCTTTTCGTGTCTCTTAATTTCATCGGCGTCTTCGAATTGGTTTGACGCGGAAACGGAGTGCTCCAATCGAGGAGCGACGCTCTTCTCTATCGGGAGCAAAGAAGACGAATCGGATCTTGAGGATTATCTCCGGAAAGTTGCGCATATTCGGTGGCTTGGATTTGGAAGAATAGAGCTATTTTTGGGTCTAATACGCACGCCTGCTGCAGCGGAAGACACTCGGTATAACTATCGATGGTCGAATGGTTTGCCCTTTAGCAGGGATGCCTCCCGATGGGATAGCTTGAAAGGTCCCCTATGTGCGACGGTCATTGTCGAACGCCTCGAAAACGATGTCACGATCACGTTTGGCAGAGCCGTTTCCTGTTCAGACCAGCACGAATTCATCTGCGAGAAGCAGCCGAAGAGCCAGCGTAAGACTCTCGCATCACTAAAAGCAGATCTTTTTAATTGTTTAATTAGCGTTTGCGGTTTCTCGTCTCGTGGGAGTGACTGGTAATCGCCAGCGCCTCAAAATGTTCCACGTGAAGGCATGGACACCCTTTTGCATCTCAAGGGGCAGTAACGAGGCCATGGCGGCTGGAGCCTGCGTAAATACGGGTTACACTGAGTATCGCGGATTCATGTTTGGTAGGGGCGAATTCATTTCCTGTCAGGCCAGTGACATTGGCTCAATTGACGTACGTTTCTCAAAAACTGTTAATAATGCCGTCGAAATTCAAATTGGGGGCTCGTGGAGAGACCTGTGCACCGTTGATTATTCTTGGTCTTATTCCCATGCTGACAACTTGTGCAGAAGTTTGGGATATAATAAAGGAAAATTCCGAAGATTGTTTTCTGCTCCTCTTTTTGGTGTTTCCATGAGCTGTGCCCGAGACGTGAAGTCACTTGACGAGTGCACTTTCACAGAGTTCCAAGATAAGAACTGTTTTCATCTCTCTCTCGATTGTAAAAACCGTGACGGGAAAGTACGACTTCTCGACGGTTTACGTGAGAGCGAGGGAAGAGTCGAAATTTATTTCGGTGGATCGTGGAACGTCGTGTGCGGCGACGAATGGTACTTAGACGATGCGAATGTCGTCTGTCGTCCGTTAGGCTACCAAAAAGCCGTGGCCGTCACGGCGAGGCGACGAGGCCTTCTTTCGCCGACCAAGTCTTATGCGCGTTGCAAAAGAAACGAAACTTGGTTTATTCGTTGCGAAAAGGAGCGCAGTCGATCTTGCAGCAAGGAAGCGGAAGTGACTTGTAAAGAGAACGAATGTAAAGAAAACGACATCGCGATAAATGATTAAATATTTAATTTTAATTTAGATTGTCCCAAAGGGTGGTATCTCTACGCCGACTATTGCTATACTGTTTCTAAGAAGTCTTACGACTTTGATGACACTGAGTGGGATAAGGGATGCAGCTCCAAGAGCCTTGTCAGCATTAGCAGTCCTCACGAGCAGGCTTTCGTATTGTCTCTTCTCGCGGGCGAAGATACCGACGTCTGGATTGGCTTGACTCGAAGGAGGAATGCTGATGAATTCCAATGGCTCAATGGAGATCCAATGACGTAGGCATAGTTACGCTGTGAAACTGTTTATATAATATATGCGTGTGCAGGTATGCTCTGTGGGCGAGTGGAGAACCTCGTTTTAGCAATCGTCGCGAGTGCGTTGCTATCGATTCTCGCACTGGCTACTGGAAGACGGTCGACTGCGTAAACCTCAAATTAAAAAGATTATGCAAACTTGCTCTCGGTAAACTATAGCAACGACTTGACGTCCTTAATTCAAGTACCCGGTTGCTTTCTTTTTTCTAGTTGATTTTAGCAACAGAGCGCGCCTACTTAGAGCGCCTTTCCGTCATCGGTGTCGAAAAGACGAGCTTTACTTCAAAGACGCCTGCTACTATTTGTCTAGTGACCACGATAAGCCGCTCTCACTAACAGTCGCAGATCAAAAGTGCAAAAGCCGCGGGGCTGAGCTAGCTTCCATAAGCAGCATTCATGAGAACGCCTTCGTCGCGAAAGAAACGTCATCGATGACGGGGCCAATATATTGGATTGGATTGGTTTACGACAATACGTCGAGTGCGTTTCGGCGGCTTCACGGTCCACCCGTCACTTTTACCCGGTGGGCTAAGTACGAGCCAAGATACGAGAACGGCGAATGCGTTGCATTTGGATTCGACGGACGTGACTTCACTTGGTCTGTTTCGAACTGCACTACCAAAGCTGGATACATCTGCAAAAGTTAGCTTGCTGGAGCAAAGTAAGACTTTGTCTGGTATGTGTTTATACTTTTGTCTTTAGAAGTGTTAGATGGCTCAAATGCTGCAGCTTCTTTTAAACATTCTTTAGATTGTTAGTGTTTTAACGTTTTGTATGGGTCTTTATTTTGACATATGTCTTAGATGTCTACATGTGTCAGAGTGATTGGAGAAAGATTGGCAACCGGTGCTTCAAACGATTTCCCACTTTGAAGACGTGGCGGGAGTCCTTGGCGGACTGCCAGCAATTGAGCCAAGGCAATGGCTCTCTTGCTAGCATTCATTCTGCTCAAGAACACAGCGTCTTTTCTGATTTTCTGGGTGCAAACGAGGCTTGGATTGGCCTGAATGATGTCGACAATGAAGGCTTCCACGTTTGGGCTGACGGTTCTTCGTTCGATTATTCTAAATTTAGATCAGAAGGAAACGTAAGTTCTTTGATGAAGATCTTGCTCAGCTGTGTAGCTGCGAAAAATGGTTCTTGGAATGCAAGGAATTGCGAGGACAAGATGCAAAGTGTGTGCGTAATTCCAGCAGTTTTGGGTATAGGAGATGGCTTTATTCTTCATTAATTATAGCGAACTTGTTTGTTTAGATTTCGATGAATGTTACAACAAATCTTATAGTTGTCATGAAAACTCGGAGTGCAAAAATGTATTGTTTTCATACGAATGCGAGTGCGGCGAGGGCTGGACTAGAGGCGAATTGGCTGACTCCGATGGATCGGCTCCCGATGTGTCGTTTTGCGCAGATATTAACGAGTGTGAAATACCAGGTCAGTGTCGCTGGGAAGCAGATTGTACTAATACAGATGGCTCGTTTGAGTGCACGTGCCTGAGCGGCTTCACTGGTGATGGAAAGAATTGTACGGACGTGAATGAGTGTAGCAGGAAGGAGGATAACAATTGCTATGACTACGCAACGTGCAGAAATACTATTGGATCGTACCAGTGCGAATGCAACGATAGCTTTACCGGCAACGGGACCCACTGCCAAGGTCCTACACCTGTCCCCGTCCTAAGTATGACTTACACGCTGCCGGAGTTTGATCTGCAGCAATAATGTTTGGGGTCCGTCTTATCGCTTGTCTTTGTCTTGCAGATTCGCAGATTTCGCAACTCACTATCATTTTGTCTGTCGTCGGCTCGTTCGTGTTCTTAGTCTTACTTATCGTCATTGCCATCGCTGTCTACGTCCGCTGCAACAGTGGCGAATATCGCTCAGCGGAGTCTCAAAGTTCGCCTGCGCCCAAATCCCCGCCCGATCCCTGCAGGAGACCCGATGAATGGGAAATCAATCACGACGACGTGATGCTTCTGGAGAAGATAGGCGAAGGTCTTTTTGGCGTCGTGCATAAAGCACAACTCTTGCATAGGCCTTCATCGCAGTGGAAGAGAATACGACATCGAAACAGTAACAACAATTCGTTCGTCGCATGTAAAATGAATAAGGGTAAGAATGCAGGTATACCCCAAGCCTTCTCATTCCTTCTTCTCTTTACTCTAAAGGAAAACATCAGCTTGAGGATGAGTTTTTGGAAGAAATCTATTTAATGAAACGAGTCGGGCAGCATCAACATATCGTGAGCATGGTTGCGTGTATAACGAGATGCCAACCGTTGTGCTTGATTGTGGAATACTGCTGTCACGGCGATCTACTTAACTACCTTGCGAGAGGAAGACATGCTACAGTATGTATCGAAGTAAACAGGCATTTTATTTATTAATTATCTTACTCGCTTTTTCAGTCGGATAGACGTCGCTCTGTATTGAACAGTGTTATCGACTCGGAGGCAAGTGCTCAAGCTATTCATGGGAAAATGTTTATTTGCTGTGTATAGCCGTCTCCCGATTCTGAAGAAAGAAGGAAGCAGAATGAAGATGAGGAGAAGGAGAAGGAAAGTATTTCAGACAAGGCTGAAGATGTCGACAAGCATGATGAGAATATGGAGTTTAATTTTACGACTTCCGATCTCCTGTTATTTGCCTGGCAAATTGCATCGGGAATGGTATATAGAACAAGCCGCTTTCTTTAGTTGCTGTAAATTTTGACCTGGCAGGGTTATTTGAGTGGAAAGGGTTTGGTTCATCGCGATTTGGCCTGCAGGAACGTGCTCGTCTGCGAGAACGAACTGCTTAAAGTTTCTGATTTTGGACTTGCAAGAGCCGTCTACGAGGACGGCCAATACAGTCAAAAGACTGCAAGGCGTCTCCCACTTCGATGGATGTCCATCGAAGCTATTACTCACCGTCTCTTCACCGAGAAAAGCGACGTGTAAAAATTTGATTCAGTTTCATCCTGGCTAAACAAAAGTTTGTTTTAATTTGTAGGTGGTCGTTTGGAGTTGTCGTGTGGGAAATATGCACCTTGGGTATAAGAATGTGGCTTGGCTTTAATTAAAATTTCGAAGGTTTTGCTTTGCAGGTGGATTTCCTTACCCGTGCATTGTGACTAAAGAACTGCAGTCGCATCTTCTCGAAGGCAACCGTCTAAATCGCCCCAGTAACTGTTCCGTTGAACTGTGTGTCTTTTAATTGATTAGATTATTCAGCGATTCATCTGTAATTTTTTAGATACGAACTGATGTCCGAATGTTGGCGCACTGATCCTGAAAAGCGTCCAGCTTTCAGGGTTCTTTCTCGGAAGCTGGGAAAAGTTCTTGAAGCAGAAAGCCTGAACAAATACATCGATCTTGATACTGCATCTTTGTACCCTTTTCAGGGCATGGAAACAAGGGAGTCGGGATCGGAAGCATCTGGAGAGACTCCTGAAGTCAACTCTGCGAGTGGTACGAAACGCGCCGGCGACGGAACGGGCATTAGGTATGTTGGTTGCGGCTCCCTAATAACGAGAGAAACTACTGTCTAAACCGGTGCCTGTCACGGTGCATGGCTGCTGCATGCTTGATGTGATGAGTCTTTGAGTTAGTTCACCATCCTCTTTCGCATAGGCGAAAGAAATAGGAATCGTATGTTAGGTCTTTCTTTCAGTCATTGCTGTTAGTTATTATTTTAGCATGCAGTAGCAGCATCATTTTTTCGTGGAGTTTTAGTGTTTGTCACACAGACCAAAAAGAATTTTGCGGAACGTGGTTGTTTGCCCCGTTCTGTATCACGTAATTGCGAGTTGGAATTTAGTTTTTGACCGTATCCGGGCCGCTTGGCCTATTTCCGGAACACAATGACAAAATTTGCTCGCCAACAAATGCTGCGCCTTTTTGTGTCGGCCGGATCGGTTCTTTGTCAATATAAGGCAAGCTCTAACGCGTAGGCGGTGGCGCCGTAGCGGGGCCGCTGAACTGTCGAATGGAATCTCATGCTCGGAATCTCTCCTGGTCTCAATGCAACGCCGAGACCTCGGTCCTGAAGTCTCTCTCACGCGTATGGAGTCTTTACGACGAACGGGCGCTCCCATTTTACTTTAGAACGATTACTGTTGATTACTTGTCGTAGAGTGCTGTTGCTATAAGATTGGATTCTGCACTGTTGTGTTTCGTGGCTCTCCTTCGATGGCAGCTCAGGGAATGACTTGGGCCACGAATTTCTCGTTATGATTTTCTACACGTGCTCCTCTCGCATACGGGACTCGCAATTTCGATCTCCTGAAAAAGAACGCCGTTTCTCGCGCGAAGCCTTACTTTTCCCTGGACAAATCCAATTGTCGTCAAGGTACTCGACCTACCAACAGTCGTCGGTAGTGGCCACGTCGAGCCTTTGGGGCTTCCCTTCCCCCCAGTGGGCACTCACCAGCGCAAATTTCTGAACCGTTGATTAAGAATGCAGTCTCGTTTATAAGGAACGCTTCCCTGAGCCGCCAGAACGAACGCGGGTCATCATTCGATCACTAATCAAGTTATACTAGTCGACTGAATCTCGTGCAGGTGATCAGACCATAGATAGAAAATATTTTCTATCTATGATCAGACTACTTTGAACCGTTATGTAAAAAAGCTGTCTGCGAAAATAAACTAGACGCCCTGCTTCTCTTTCAGGAATATATATCTATATCTATATGCTTTTTGCACCGCCGGTTCCGGACTTACGCTTTTCAAAGAATGTCTTTTTGGAACCCTTCAGCTTCTTGAAGTACGTCCTTAGTAATATCGCGGATTGTATATACGTTTCGCGGACTTGGGGAGATGTTACTTCCACTAACGTTATCTCTGTTGTTTCAGCAATGAGCTCGTTGCCGAAAGGACGCACAGAACATCATGAATTATTGGACCAATAAGGGGAAGGTTAGAGCACCCCCTCCCCCTTTATCTTCCAGCCAACAAGAGTACAGCACGGTTGGATGTCAATTTCCCTAACTAACGCGTCTATGTTTGAACACGACGTCAAGCCTAATTGTAAAAAGACTTCCGAGTACTAAATTGGGTCTGGTCTCTCTCATAGGTGCCAAACGCGAGACGCATTTGGAAATTGAGTATCGAGTTGGAAATCATCGCGGTCATATGTCAAAAGTATCCGCCCCATCACGTATCACTTCCCTCGCAATATGCATTTAGCGGCGTCTCTCCCTTTTAGGGCGTCCTCTCATTTTTAAACTGTTATGGTTAAAACGGCAGCCAAAAGGGTTGAGGGCCGCGGCGCCGGGAGGGGAGGCGCAGTTCTGGGACTTTACGCATCCCGCGACAGTTAATAATAGATCAGGATCGTTTTCATGTATTTATCCTACACTGCGTTCATCTCTCTAGGTACGAAACGGGGAGGAGCCGTAGAAAGATTGAAAACGAGACCTCGATCGTTTATTGCCCGACCTTCTAACGGCACAAATCAAACGCGTTCCAACCGCCGCTCCGACCACTTCGGCAGAACTTCCAGCTCACAAGTTTGTTCGGAGATCCGAACCCGGTGCACTCACGTTTCTCAGGTACTGAAGTACATATGTGCATACGTCGTCTTTGAACGAATTAACACTATACGTGCTGAACTTAGGCGTCGCTCTTACTTTGGCTTCTGCTTGCAAATGCTACCGCTTTCGCTTCTCGGCGTCTTCGTCGCTCTTGTCGCCGTCGTTTCGCCGTCTCGCGGACACGATTCGCTCCAAAATCGAGCGCTTCCTCTGGCGACGTCTGTGGAGGTGAGGCAAACCGCAATGATAGTTTAAGGCCTTAGTAATTGCCTAAAGCCTTCGCTAATGAACTGACTTTATCTAGACGAGTAATGAATTGAACGTCGTTGATGGACCGAACGCGTCCGGTCGAGAATTGTACGCTTTTACTACGAACAGTCCGCTGCAAGGTGAAGGATTGTGCAAGGTCGTTGCAACATTTTGTGAAGATGCTAGTCTTTTAATTATTATGATAAAGCTGAGTTTTAAATAGTTCGAAATAGCGCGAGTCGCTGCTTTCTTAGGTTCTCGTCTCTCTTAGGTGCCAAAGGCGAGGAGCGTTTGGAGATTGACTTTCGTTATTTTTCCGAGTTGTCATCATTGTCACGAGGGCTACCTTCGGTCGCAGCTGTGACTGGATCTCGTGCAGAAGGTACGGCCGATTTGTTTTTCGTGCACACGCATCAAAGTAGCCGCTCCATCGCGTACCACTTCCCCTTGCGAAATGAAAACGCATCTAGCAGCATGTCTCCCTTTTAGCGCTTTCCTTCTTTAATTAAACCGTTATGGCAAAAAGACCTCGCTGAAACGGCAACTAAAAGGGTCGGGAGGGAGCTCGTCTTGAATGGGTTGTCCTTTGCTCGTGCAAAAATAGACCACAACGTTTATCCTATTATATCCCTGATATTTTGGGCAAAATAATCGCTTCCGAATCGAACTCTTGCTCTGGTGATCCCTGTACTAGGCGACACTTTAACCAATTTAGAGGCTTTTCTTAGACAAGTAGAGCCGTTTAATTGATTATCATCAGAATCTAAACTTGCACTCTTGACTCACACAGGTGCGAAAAGGGATGCGACGTTGCCTTCGCATTTGTCTGTTGTTTGCGCATTTATTGTCGTCTTCTTCATTTCACTCGCCGTTGTCTATCGCTACTCGGACAGCGGTTGTTCGGTTAACTCCGTTGACCGTACATCGAAGAAGCGCGAGAGTCGACAAATCGTCTCGTTGTTAAGGACTTTTCTCGTCGTCGTCGCCGTTGCCAGCGTTGAAGGGCGAGGTGAATGTTATGATAAGCCGGCCCGACCCCGGAGGCGTGCACGGCAGAGGAACGGGTACCCCGTCTCCGCATGATCCGAGTAAAGTAACTGTTGTTTATTCCAAACCGTATAGACCGAGTTCCACCGGCTTTAGAAGGCGTTATTTTGCGGATGTCACCGTTAATTGTTTCTTCTCCGCATTTCTGTCGCTCTTATCGTCGTCGTTTCGCCGTCTGGCGCACAAGATTCGCTTCCAAATCGAGAGCTTAGTCTGGTGACGTTTGAGCGCAAATTTTGAATTTTTTAGACACGCAGCGAACGAGGCGCAGGTGGCAGTTGGCAATGTGCGCGGGAAGTGATTAATATTTAGGTTCTAAATTTGTACTCTTGACTGACGTCCCAGGGAGCCCGGAAGGCGGCCCTGAGACGGTGCAGACCGCATGAGACTTCATAGTGAGGACCAACTTTCCCCTCGTGTCTCGTCATTCCGGCTTAGAGTGCCGTCACTCCTTGTATAGCCTCCCTAGGGTGTCTATAGGATGTAGTACATTGGCGCGTCACCTTATAGAGACATCGCTGCACTAAAATTTGCGCTTACGGTGTTCTTTAGACATCAATTTGGCAGTTTATGGAACATCTTCGCAGAGCTCTACCTTTAATTACTCGGACTCCTCAAGAGCCATCGACGGAAACAGAGACGGCGTGTACTGGCATGGGTCAGTCACTCACACGTTGCACGATTCTAACGCGTGGTGGGAAGTCAAATTGATCAACAATTCACTCGTCCATTTAGTAATTGTTTTCAATCGCATCGACTGCTGCATGGAGCGTCTCTCCAACTTCGACGTCATACTGAAGGATCAATCTCACAACGTCTTGAGAAGCTTTCACGACTCGGAGGCTGAAGAAGGGATGTTCTATCCACTGTATCCCGTACTTTTTGGAGTTCGCTACGTTCGAATTCAGCTTCGCGGAAGAGAACGTCTCAGTCTGGCAGAAGTCGAAGTGTACGGTGAGACGTGAATGCTCGTAACCAGATCTAGTTTACTTAACTTAATTATTCTTTTTAGGTCTATATATAGGAGATAATTTCATCTTCAGAAGAAACTTAGCCCTATTTAGCCCTGCAGCTCAAAGCTCCACCGACTCTGGGAGGGGGTGTCCTGCATTCGCTTCTGCAGCCGTCGACGGTAACGCGGAGGGCGACTTCTACGATGGGAACTGCCCTGTCACGCACACAAACGACGACCAGCAAGCCTGGTGGCAGGTCGATCTTCAAGTCTCGCGTACTGTCCACTGCGTTCTCGTGTTCAATCGCGTTGACTGCTGCATGACACTTCTTGTCAATTTCAACGTCACGCTGCGAAACTCAGACGAAGCTACGCTGGCTACGAAAAATTTTCCCGGTGGCACGAATACCCGATTCTACACATTTTCGAAGACAGTCAAAAATGTCCGCTTCGTTCGCGTTCACCTCCTTGGAAAGGGCCCTCTGAGTCTCGCTGAGGTCCAAGTGATTGGTAATAGAAGGAACGACGGTAATGACACGAATGACCGTAATGAAATGTGTACAAACAACAAGGACGTCCCATTCCTGGACACGTGTTGTCCCGGCTGGGGCACTGTTATTGATGAATGTGAAGATGGCTATATGGGCAACGGGACGCACTGCCAAGGTACGCGTCGTACTATGTATGACTTATTGCCGGAGTTTGATCTGCAGCAATAATGTTTGGGGTCCGTCTTATCGCTTGTCTTTGTCTTGCAGATTCGCAGATTTCACAACTCACTATCATTTTGTCTGTCGTCGGCTCGTTCGTGTTCTTAGTCTTACTTATCGTCATTGCCATCGCTGTCTACGTCCGCTGCAACAGTGGCGAATATCGCTCAGCGGGGTCTCAGAGTTCGCTTGCGCCCAAATCCCCGCCCGATCCCTGCAGGAGACCCGATGAATGGGAAATCAATCACGACGACGTGATGCTTTTGGAGAAGATAGGCGAAGGGCTTTTTGGCGTCGTGCATAAAGCACAACTCTTGCATAGGCCTTCATCGCAGTGGAAGAGAATGCGACATCGAAACAGGAACAAGTCGTTCGTCGCGTGTAAAATGCATAAGGGTAAGAATGCAGGTACCCCAAGCCTTCTCATTCCTTCTTCTCTTTACTCTAAAGGAAAACATCAGCTTGAGGATGAGTTTTTGGAAGAAATCTATTTAATGAAACGAGTCGGGCAGCATCAACATATCGTGAGCATGGTTGCGTGCATAACGAGAAGCCAGCCGTTGTCCTTGATTGTGGAATACTGCTGTCACGGTGATCTACTTAAGTACCTTGCAAGAGGAAGACATGCTATAGTATGTATCGAAGTAAACAGGCATTTTATTTAATTATCTTACTCGTTATTTTCAGTCGGATAGACGTCGCTCTGTATTGAACAGCGTTGTCGACTCGGAGGCAAGTGCTCAAGCTATTCATGGGAAAATGTTGATTTGCTGTGTATAGCCGTCTCCCGATTCTGAAGAAAGAGGGAAGCAGAATGAAGATGAGGAGAAGGAGAAGGAAAGTATTTCAGACAAGGCTAAAGATGTCGACAAGCATGATGAGAATATGGCGTTGAATTTTACGACTTCCGATCTTCTTTTATTTGCCTGGCAAATTTCATCGGGAATGGTATAGAACAAGCCGCTTTCTTTAGTTGCTGTAACTTTTGACCTGGCAGGGTTATTTGAGTGGAAAGGGTTTGGTTCATCGCGATTTGGCCTGCAGGAACGTGCTCGTCTGCGAGAAAGAACTACTCAAAGTTTCCGATTTTGGACTGACAAGAGCCGTCTACGAGGATGGCCAATACAGTCAAAAGACTGCAAGGCGTCTCCCACTGCGATGGATGTCCATCGAAGCTATTACTCACCGTCTCTTCACCGAGAAAAGCGATGTGTAAAAGTTTGATTCAGTTTCATCCTGGCTAAACTAAATTTTCTTTCGTGTGTTTTATTTTTAGGTGGTCGTTTGGAGTTGTCGTGTGGGAAATATGCACCTTGGGTATAAGAATGCGGCTTGCTTTAATTAAAATTTTGAAGGTTTTGCTTTGCAGGTGGATTTCCTTACCCGTGCATTGTGACTAAAGAACTGCAGTCGCATCTTCTCGAAGGCAACCGTCTAAATCGCCCCAGTAACTGTTCCGAAGAACTGTGTGTCTTTTGTTTTGATTAAATTATTCAGCGATTCATCTGTAATTTTTTTAGATACGAACTGATGTCCGAATGTTGGCGCACTGATCCTGAAAAGCGTCCAGCTTTCAGTGTTATTTCTCGGAAGCTGGGACAAGTTCTTGAAGCAGAAAGCCTGAACAAATACATCGATCTTGATACTGCATCTTTGTACCCTTTTCAGGGCATGGAAACAAGGGAGTCGGGTACGGAAGCATCTGGAGAGACTCCTGAGGTCAACTCTGCCAGTGGTACGAAACGCGCCGGCGACGGAACGGATATTAGGTATGTTGGTTGCGGCTCCCTAATAACGAGAGAAACTACTGTCTAAACCGGTGCCTGTCACGGTGCATGGCTGCTGCTTGATGTGATGAGTCTTTGAGTTAGTTCACCATCCTCTTTCGCATAGGCGAAAGAAATAGGAATCGTATGTGTTACTTTAAGTTAGGTCTTTCATTCAGTCATTGCTGTTAGTTATTATTTTAGCAGAATTATGTGGAACGTGGTTGGGAATTTAGTTTTTGATCGTATCCGGGCCGCTTGGCCTATTTCCGGGACACGATGACAAAATTTGCTCGCCAACAAATGCTGTTTTACGAGCGCCTTTTTTGTGTCGGCAGTGATTCGATCGGTTGTTCGTCAATATAAGGCAGGCTCTAACGCGTAGGGAGCGGTAGAGGAGTTTTCGGGGCCCCTAACAAATTACGCTGAACTGTCGAATGGAATCACATGGTCAGAATCTCTCCTGGTCTCAATGCAACGCCAAGACCTCGGTCCTGAAGTCTCTCTCTCACGCGCGTCGAGTCTTTACAACGAACGGGGTCCCCATTTGACTTTAGAACGATTACTGTTGAAAATCTCTTCGCTCCGACCAGATTCCGTGTGTTTTTGGACTCCTGCGCAAGACGTTCGAATAAGGCAAGGCCGCGAGACGCGAAGGACTCTTCTATCCAGTAAGATTCCTTACGATCGACCCTCATGCCTTCAACCCTTGAGCAGCAAAAGTTTCTTTTGCTAAACGAACTGTTTCATCTACTGTGTCTTTCAGTCGATCGAAACAATGACGTTGTATTGAATCTGACGTAATATTGAAATGTCGACACTTTATTGACAATCTCTAAAACTGCACGAAAAAATGTTGCTACCTACTGC
The DNA here is from genome assembly GCF_947507565.1 of Oscarella lobularis. NCBI lineage: Eukaryota > Metazoa > Porifera > Homoscleromorpha > Homosclerophorida > Oscarellidae > Oscarella > Oscarella lobularis. Next base: position 3,368,853 of record NC_089179.1, on the reverse strand, counting down.
ATGCTATAATGATCACAACGGCCAAAATAACTAACAGCAATGACTTGAGGGTAACACATACAATTCCTTTTTCTTTCGCCTAAGAGAGACGCCTATGCGAAAGTATATCTAATGTGATCGAGTTTAATCAGTTTTTTGACGTGGTGGGTATTCTTCTATCATTATACGAGAGACAGAATGCCCCCCAGAACCACGATCAACTTTTGGGTGATCGCGACAGTTTCCGATATGAACGGCTACACTTATTAATCCAGACGGAATGTTTTCACAGAAACCTTCGATTTGACGATGCAGAGAAACTTCGTTGGTGTAAACGTGCACGACGCCTTCAATTGTCGCTGGTCCGGCGCATTCGCTTCCATTGAAAGTAATGTACCAACGTCCGCAGCATGGAGATTTAGCAGCACTGCAATGGACTCTCGTATTTCCAGCATACGCTACTCTAAGAGAGGTAGACGAGTGACGCTTCGTAAATGCACATTCCTAATCCCAAGCTATTTTAGAGCACGTACATTTTGTTTCTGGATAAATCACCTGTATGAGACCTATGTTTTCGTTGTTGTATCGATTCCAGACGCACTGTTGCCAGTTCATCGAATGTAAGGTACAGTTTTCTCCCTGAGGTCCTTGTTGTCCCAAATTTCCCTT